>NC_056746.1:215151626-215351626 GCF_019279795.1 Protopterus annectens | reverse complement strand
TAGATAGATAGATAGATAGATAGATAGATAGATAGATAGATAGATAGATAGATAGATAGATAGATAGATAGACATATAAACAGATATATAGATAGATAGACATATAAGATAGATAGATAGACATATAGATAGATAGATAGATTGATAGATAGATAGATAGACAGATAGATAGACAGATAGTTAAACATATAGATAGATAGATAGATAGATAGATAGATAGATAGATAGATAGATAGATAGACATATAAACAGACAGACAGATAGATAGATAGATAGATAGATAGATAGATAGATAGATAGATAGATAGATAGACAGACATACACACTTATAAATAATTGGATAGATAGATAGATAGATAGATAGATAGATAGATAGATAGATAGATAGATAGACATATAAATAGACATATACATAGATAGATAGATATACATATAGACAGATATATAGATAGATAGATAGATAGATAGATAGATAGATAGTTAGATAGACAGACAGATAGATAGATAGATAGATAGATAGATAGATAGATAGATAGATAGACAGACAGACAGACAGATAGACAGATAGATAGATAGATAGACATATAAATAGATAGATAGATAGATAGATAGATAGATAGATAGATAGATAGATAGATAGATAGACATATAAATAAGATAGATAGATAGACAGAGATAGATAGATATATAGATAGAGACATATAAATTGATAGAGACATATAAATAGATAGACATATAAATAGATAGATAGATAGACAGACACACACACACACAAATAAATAATTGGATAGATAGATCGAGAGATAGATAGACAAATAAATAGATAGATAGCTAGACATATAAATATATAGGTAGATAGATATATAGACAGACAGACACACAGATAAATAATTGGATAGATAGATAGATAGATAGATAGATAGATAGATAGATAGATAGATAGATAGACATATAAATAGATAGATAGAGACATAGATAGATAGATAGATAGATAGATAGCTAGACAGATAGACATATAAATAGATAGATAGAGATAGATAGACAGACAGACACACAAATAAATAATTGGATAGATAGATAGATAGATAGATAGATAGATAGATAGATAGACAGATAGATAGACATATAAATAGAAAGATAGATATATAAATAGATAGCTAGAGAGATAGATGGATAGATAGATAGATAAACAGACAGACAGATAAACAATTGGATAGACAGATATATAGATAGACAGATAGATAGACAGATAGATAGATAGATAGATAGATAGATAGATAGATAGATAGATAGACATATAAATAGCTAGATAGACAGACAGACAGACACAGATAAATAATTGGATAGATAGATAGATAGATAGATAGATAGATAGATAGATAGACGCATAAATAGATAGATAGATAGATAGATAGATAGATAGATAGATAGACAGATAGATAGACATCTAAATAGATAGATAGACAGAAAGACAGACAGACACACAGATAAATAATTGGATAGATAGATAGATAGATAGATAGATAGATAGATAGATAGACATATAAATAGATAGATAGACAGACAGACAGGCACAGATAAATAATTAGATAAATAGATAGATTGATAGGTATTTTTACATATGGGTGCCTAGTGTGTGATACATGATATATCATGTACTGTTACACTGCTGATTGTTTCATTGCTGTGTAAGTCCCTGACCAATGATCCCCTCGGATACCAAATATAAAACTACAAAAACTCATTCAGACATTTGTTTAATTGCAGCTACCCCGAAGTGAATGTAATCATTATAGTAACATTATATTATAAAAAAGACTGATTCTGAACACTTATGGTATATTAGTGGTATTTTTGAAACAAATGCAAAGAAAAGGTCTTGAATCTGGGGATAAAACCTTACTATGAACTTGCCAAATTACACATTTTGTTATACAAGTTATTATTGCCTTTTCTTTTCTAAGCAAGAACTTGTCCATGAACATTGCCTTGGAAGTGCAACATCTTACTATGACATTTTGAAAGGATGAGCCATACTACCTCATGATCTAACTCATATTTCCATGCTAAATGTAGCAATGTCAAACATCATGTGAAAGCATGCTGTCATTTCAGCTTACATGCTAAAGGCCTTAGTTTAGTACTGACAACACATTGTAAGTAAGTAAGTGACCCCTCTTTGAAAGGAGTAACATGCTTGATTCCCAGAATACTTTGCTTTTTATGCAAATTGCTATCTGAAATATTTCATGACAGTATTGTGTGAATTAAGCCATAAAAAGATCAAACAAGTGAAAATGAAATGTGAGTTCTTCTGTTTTTCTAATACATTGCAAGAACAGTATCTACAGCATAATGAGAGGTGCAATTAAGTGTAAAGCACATATGCATGGAAATATCATTTATAAACTTTAAGCACGCAATAGTATCTAAAATGTTTGAAAAACTGCACTCCACCATACTGTGCCAACATGAATATTTTAACTCCATGGTCATACTGCCTTGGAGCAAAGGGAATACTAAGGTTGTCAGCATATCAACAATTCCTTTACTCTAAGGTAGCATGACCTTGGAGTTAGAACATTAAGTGAGCAGGAGTACAGGTACATGGTCTCTACACTGCGGCTGCAGGAAAAGAGATGTCATTGTGTTTATATTTTGCAAGTAGCCTGCATTGTTGCCACTATCATTAACAAAATGCTCATGATGTTTTTGTTAAGCAGCAATTCGTAAGACTTCATGTTTATGCTTTCAGGAAGACTGTATGTTGAGCAATCATTTTATAAAGAAGTTCTACTGTGTCAGTGGAAGCAAAAACAAAGATAAGAATCACTATAGACCTGCTGAATCTTAATGTTAGAGAAGTTATCTAGTAGCCTTACCAGCTTCATATGTAAAGCTATGGTCTGTATTATCTCAGACCTCATTAATCTAGTCATTGAAAATCACATAACCCTGGACCCTCACCAATTCAGCTTTTCAAAGGAAGGAACTTCATCTCTAACATCATTAATTTCTTTGAAAAATAAACCAAAGCAGTGGATAGCAGTTATGTGGTACATACAGCATATATGGGGAAACTTCCACCCCCTCACCAAAAACAGAAAATAACCATGACAATAGTCCCACACTATTCAACAAGTTCTTTACAGAAACTATCCAAGCCCTTGCAGATAACCAAACTTGCCTTAATAACCCCTCTCCAACAAAAACATCTCCTCCTCCTGAAACAGACAGACAAAAGACAATAGCACCCACTCATTCAGTATCAATCAAGACCATTCAAAAACTTCTCCAAAAACTCAAACTGACCACACAAGCCACCAACAACCTGCTGACTGAATATCTACAACAAGCCGCAGAAGCTATAGCCTACCCTGTCACTATCCTAATTAACAGATCCATCTCAGAATGTACGGTACCCACTTATGGAAAATATCCCATATAATACCAATGCACAAAGGGGGTAACTCTTTCGAACTCAGTAACTATTGGCCTATAGCTATACTATCCCCCTTATCAAAAATACATGAGAGGGTAATCCACACACAATTGATGCAATATCTGCTAGAAAACAAACTACTATCTATACAGCAACATGGCTTCAGACCCTTCCATATTATTACCACTGCACTTACCTCATTCACTAACACCATAAAAAACCACAGAAATAATGGACTAATCGTATCTGCTACATTCTTAGATTTATCCAAAGCTTTTGATATGGTCAACCACATGAAACTACTTCACTCACTCTCCACCTTAAACCTCAGTTCATCTTCTATCTCTTGGTTTAAGAGCTATCTATCATCCTTGCTGCCTGTTTCCCTAGGAGACCCTCAAGGCCCCATCTTAGGTCCTTTACTATTCACACTGTTCAATAACCCAATCCCATCCACCACACCCAAAGTCTCTATAGTGCAATATGCAGATGACACCACTATTATATGTGCAGCCCCCACACTACATCACCTCCTCTCCCAAACACAAGAATCCTTCTCTCTAGCCGAAACATGGTTCACCAAACAACAGCTCATTCTTAACCCAACCAAAACTAAATTACTCCTCTTTAGCTCCCACAGATCCCTTCCCCACACTGATAGCTTTGCTATCACCTCCAACAACAATATCACTATTACCTCTATCAACCACATCAAGCTGCTAGGCATGGAAATAGACAACCATCTTAGATTTGTTCTACACATTGCACAAACTATAAAGGAAGTTCACAAAAAACTCAGACTGCTCTGTCAAAACAAACACTATCTCTCAAACCATTCAAAAATAACAATAGCAAGGACAAACCTACTATCTACATTACTCTATGCCTCCCCTGTGCTCACTAACCTTCGCAAAACTTATCTAACCAAACTTGAATCATGCTACAATAAGATAGCAAGATTTACTACAGGCTCATCCTATATCATCACTGTGAGTGTCTCATCAAACTTAACTGGTTAGAGCTCCCACTAACACTGCAAAGCAATCAGTTCTCACTAGTGCACAAAATATTAAACCACTCAGACAAAATCCCAGCTCTACAACATCTAATTCACCCTCGCACCACTACTAGAACCTTAAGATCTAGCACCCAAAATCACCTACAGGTCACCAAATTTAACAATGAGGCAGTCTACAGCCACTCGATCTCTAAACTCTGGAACTCTCTTCCTGCCCACTTAACATCCAACAACTCCATCACTCAATTTAAGAAACTCCTTAAAACTCACTTCATGAACAACAGGCTTTGCTCCTGTCTCACCCCTGAATAACACTCTAGTATATAGCTAATCTCTCTGCACCACACTCAAATATGTTACCTTTTCAGCCTACCCATAGTCCTAATATTACAACAGGATAGCAAATGTTTTCTGGCATGTTAAGAGAGCATTACTAACTGTTCATCCATTTATCTAGTAGCTACTGTAATGAATTCCATGTATTGCTCCTCATAATTATGAATGTGTTTACACTGTCTTACCTGTTGCTCTCATAATTACTCAGAGTGTATACAATATGTGTCACTTAGTTTCACAATGTTAGTCTGCCTGTACTGAATGTCACAAGTAATGGCTTTTAATGTTAAAAATTAATGTAATTGGAGCTTTTCTCCCCGGGCCTCCGCTGAAAATGGACTTGTATTCAGTCGGACTCTCCTGGTTAACAAATGTAAAATAAATAAAATAAAATAAAATATGAACATGGCTTAGTCCTTTGACATTTTTCCACATGCAGGCATTATTGATAGACTAGTAAATCTAGATCTAAATCCTTATATTGTGTTTTGGCTAGCTGACTGCTTGTCTGACAGAACCCATGTTGTTAAAGTCACAGGTGTCACTTCTGGAAACAAAAATGTTACCAGTGGTGTACCACAGGGCTCAGTTTTGGGCCCTCTCTTATTTGGCATCTGTTTTTCAGACCTTTAGGCCAACAGTCATGGCATATGACTAGCAACAAAGGAAGAGGAGGAGCATGAGGAAAAAATACTTATTAAAGCAATATATGAACTATACAAGACATATTTATTACTACTGACCTCATACAAAATATAACTACAGCTGCAAAGACCCAGTAAAAGGATTAACAGCATGGCTGTCTATTGTGTATATGGTGTGAAGTTATGATGCACTATCCTAACAATGTAGTGACAAGTAAACAATACAATGGTGTATTACCTCCTCTGTCTACCACACTTAAGTGATACTGAACTCATGCAAAATGTAACTATAGGTGCAAAGATCTAATTAAAACATTACCAGCATGGCTGTCTGACATGTATACGATATGAAGCTATGATGCGCTATCCTAACAATGTGGTGACAAGTGAACATTACAGTGGTGTATTACCTCCTCTGTCTACCACACTTAAGTGTACTAGTGCTACTCTACCTACAAAGTACTGGGACATTATTAAAAGTTACTAACCACTTTCCCGTCTGTACCTATCATTTGGTAAAACACATCTATAAAGGCCTACAACTGAAGTGGTTAGATAAACTGCCTGCGTTATTACGTAATCATGCTCAGAAAAGCATAGAAACCTCAGTACCAACATGTACTTATGTATGTATGTATGTATGTATGTATGTATGTATGTATGCATGTATGAAGTTCCACAGTTAACACACTACGACTGACAGATGTACAGGCTACTACCACAGAATCAATGTCATAAATAAAAGTTATAATGCAAGTGTATGTCAATAAAGAAAATAAAGATAGACACACCCCTGCACCTGGAAAGCCTTTCCATCCTCCTCTGGAATAGCAGATTATTCTCCTCTATAACCTCCTGAGCTGTAGGGTTAAAAACAACTTTAGTAAGAAGTCTACAACCTACTATGTATTAAGAAGTCAACAAATACATCTACAGACGGAACAGAAACATACAGTACATCTCAGGTGCCCTTACTCTGACCTCTTCTTTCCACTGGCTGAGAAGGTAAGGATAGTACCTCCACAGGTCACTGTAGTGGTGCATGCACTACTTACCAGAGTGAGGCTTGCTAGTGGCATCAACTGGCAGACCTGGCAAGACAGTGTCAGGGTTCCTATTAAATGATCGAAGATGTATTCTTTCGCATGTGTCTTGATCAAACTTGAAATCACGAAAGACAAAATAGCAAAATGGCAAATAACTGAAATCTTTCCCTGGGAAAGAAATCACTCTGCCGCTTCCATTACTTTGCCATTTTGTGACTGTAGTGCGATCTCGGAGTTGGTATATTTAAGTAGGGGGTGTGGGGGGCTTACTTTATGTAATGTTTTAAAATGTATTTACTTTTTTTGTTTTGTGGAACAGCGATTTTTTTTAAGCATTCAAGATCGTAAGCTTTTGCTTACATGGGTTTGATAAATCATCGTTCGCTTTTTTTAAGCATTCGAAGATTTAGCATAGACCCACAGTGTCAGGCATCCACCCTATACTGGAGATTGTCACAGGAGTTCCCAAGCAGGTGTTCCTTGTGGTCTCTAGTATGTGAATAAAGGAAGCTTTTTGACTCATTAGTATACCACCCGGGCAGTCTGACAGACAGTTCCATTAGAAGCCATGGCCATGCTGGCGGTCTTATAACAGAGAATAATGGCTGGCATCTCACAGACATGCCTGTATAGCTTTCAGCAACTGCTGTGCAACAAAGGAAATCTCAGTAGGGCAACCTCTGGTGTGGTTTGAAAAAGGCAGTGATAAGAATGTTGGCACGTCAGATACATACATACATACATACAAATATTTCAAGCAGGGACATTAATGCCCTTCTAGCTTGCCAACATGCCAAAACACTTGTTCCCATAATAAGTGTCGAGGCTGTTCTTAAAAATATCTAAACTAGTATTTGTTTAATGTAATTTGGTAGTCTATTCCATACATCAGCTACTCTGTCAGAGAACCAATCAGTACACTTCTCATTCCTATAGAATCTTTTTTAATTTCACCAAATCTTTTAGGTTCCTAATACTATGATGGGAATGGACCCCATTCCTAAGTCAAAGTATGATTAAAGTTCATGAAATTAGTATTGTTTCAATCTTTGATGCAAGCCAAAAGTGTTCTTCGCAGCACTTGCAATGTGCCTAGTAATGACTCCTTCTGCAATTTGTATTGGGTTACGTGGATTGATAACATATCTAAATACGATTGTAGATTTTTTTTTTATAAGACTCGCTGCTCCAACTACTATTGGAATTGTCTGGGTATCTTTCTTCCACATTGCTCTCAATTCTGCCTTCAGATCCTGATATTTTATGACTTTGTGTCTCTCTGGACGCAAGACACTGTAGTCACTGGGTGTAGCAATTTCAATGATCAATGGTACTTTTGTTTTCTTTTCATGGACTACTATAACTGTTTTTCTAGCATTTATCTTTTGAACTGTTGATAATGGGAGATCCCATGTGATATAAACTTCATCATTTTCTATGATGCTTTGTTGCTCATGTTTCTAGTGTTTTTCAGCCACTTCAATACCATAATGCTTGCACACTCCCCAGTGCAACAGTCTTGCCACATTATTATGTCTTTCAGTATACAGTACTTCTGCCATTAGTATGTCACAACCAGAAACAAGGTGTGCAGCTGTTTCCAATTCAGTTTTACAAAACCTACATTTGTCTGTTTCTCCCACACGTTCAAGGAACTTTGTAAACCAGCGTGTACGTAGCCCATTATCTTGGGCTGCCAATATTAACCTTTCATCTCTCAGTTTGAATTTGCCTCTCCTTAACCATTTTTGTGTTCATTCCTGATCAACATGAGGTTCTTCCAGAAGTTTTCTATACTTGCAACTATATTTATGCTTTTTTCCACATTTCTTGCCTTCTCATCTGGTCCTTCACCTTATATTCTTTCTTTTGTTTTTGGCACATTCAGTTGCTTCCTGATTTTTATCTACTTCTGGTTTGATTCCCATTCCTGCTTGACTCCGATATGCTTCTGCTAAAATAAGCAGAGAAGTCATCTTAGATTTATTCTCCCCATGTTTCAAAACTTTCACTGCATTTGAGTTGTGACACCCATGCTCTGGCCCAGCAATCAAGGAGCCTCAATCCTCACCACTAACACCAGAGAGGGCATCTCATATGAGAGGAAAGGATAACAGATACACACAGTAAAGTTGAATTTTCCTTAAGAGCACACAGAGATCACAGTCAGTCTGGGGTCATCGCTCCCTTGCTCCCAGGTCCCCAGTAAGACTCCCCACTGGCACAGCTATAGGGTCCAGATCTCAGCCTAGCTGGCAAGCTAAAACCTCCAGTACCCTCTCTGTCCAACCAGTGCTTTGTGTCCCTGCCCAAGTAACACACACACACACAGACACACACACACACACACACACACACACACACACACACACACACACACACACACACACACACACACACACACACTTTGAGATAAGTATTTATACAACTTCACAGACACTTCTGGGAAAGGCTGACATAGATTCTCCAGTTGTGCCCCTATACCCAGACTATACGGTAGTAATTACTGCCACCACCAGCTAATAATTATCAGCTACCAAAGGCCCTTAAAATGGTGTCCAGTTATTACTATGCAATATTATTATCCAATAGTAGTGTAACTACCTCTTAAGGCTTATTGGAAGGGCTTATTACAGGATCACTTTTAAGCATGCAATGTACTCTAGAGCTTAATTTATCTCTACATAAACCAGCCACAGTTGAAAAAAGTTTAAAAATATTTAATAATAAATACTAAAAACACAAGACAATACTACTACACCACAGTGCTATTCAAGAGTTCAGAGATCACACAGAAACGTAAAATAATTCAGTAGTACAGTTCTGACATAACAGAAAAACACTTAGTCTAATCTTTATAGTCCTAGCTATTTCTACAAGAAAACACACTTCTAAGATAACTTATTTAAGACAACAGGCAGTGCTGAGTTAGATGTCCAAGATCAAAATGCTTACAGTCTCTCTCTGAGCAATAGTTTTTAAAATCACTAACAAACATTTCTGCTGGGCCCTCCCAGATTACATAATTTGACACTTTCCTGGTTCCCAGGCCACACAGAAACTGCATTTACATTATTTTACACTTAAAGCAACAAATGATATTCCACATGTAAATTCTGGTCATTAACTTTAGCCTTAAAACAATAGAAAGAATGTGCTAGTCTAGACATAATGACTCCAAGCTCTGGAGATCAAAAGAACATACAAGACATAATTTTAATTTCAAAGAACAGATGTGAAATGCTTGACTTAGTTTTCCTTACAGCAGATGGCAACGTTGCTACAATCTTGAAATTCAACATTTTACAGTATTTTTCTTTCATTTAAGAAACAAACCTGTATTTTACATTTGTATTTAAAAGTGTCAGAATTATGTATCAAATTCTATTTGGCTAGGCTGGCGGCCTTCACCCATCTTTACCCAATCTGCACATCTCTCCCCCTGGAGAACTCAAGCTAGTTTTTCAAGTGACCCTTGAGAAACGCCACTTGAGAGGGTTAGGTCTATCTGAGTGTACCTCACCCCATTCCCTGTCTTGAGAGCCCATCTGCATTGGCATTGCAACCCCAGGCTCCATCTTAGCAACTTGGCATTTTGCTAACTGGCTCTGTTTAACTATGTTAGAGGGTTGTGATCTGTCATAACAGTGAATTTCCTTCCATACAGATAAGGCTGAAGTTTCTCCAGTGCCCACACTATGGCTAGACATTCCTTTTCTACAGCTGCATAGCATTCCTCCCTGGGTTGGAGCCTACAACTGAGGTAAACCACTGGGTGCTCTTCCCCCTCTGAAGAAATCTGGCTAAGTACAGCCCCCACCCCATGGTTTGAAGCATCCACTTGCACAACAAATTATTTGCTGTAATCTGGACTGGCTAACACAGGGGTCCTCCCAAAGCTTCTTTAAGCTTCTGGAATGCCTGCTCAAATGCTGGGGTCAACATTACCTTATCTGGCCTGTTCTTCCTTGTCAGTTCTGTGAGGGGAGCAGCTATGGTACTATAACTAGGGACAAACTTTCTGTAGTACCCTGTTGTCCACAAGAATGCCCTCACCTGCTTTTTAGTAACAGGTGCAGGCCATGCCTGAATGGTTTCCACTTTGGCAGGTTCTGGCCTTATCTTACCACTCCCACTCTATGTCCTAGGTAGGAAACCTCTGGTATACCCACCTGACATTTGCTCAACTTAATGGTCAACTCTTCTCTCTGTAGTCTGACCAGCACCTCCCTGACATGCTGAAGGTGCTCTGGCCAGAAATGGCTGTAGATGGCAATATCATCTAGGTAAGCAATGGCAAACCCTTCAGTTCCTACTAGAATATGAAATACCAGCCTCTGAAAAGTGGCTGGGGCATTCTTCATCCCAAAGGGCATCTTTGTGAACTCATAGAAGCCAAAAGGAGTCACAAAGGCTGACTTCTCTCTAGCACTGGGAGTCAAGGGCAGCTGCCAGTAACCCTTGGTAAGATCAATGGTTGTAAGATACTTAGTCCAACCCAGCTGCTCTAGGGCCTCATCTGTCCTAGGCATGGGGTAAGCATCCGACTCTGTGTGACTATTTAATTATCTGTAATCCACACAGAACCTGGTGCTGCCATCCTTCTTTGGCACCAGCACCACTGGGGAGGCCCAGGGACTGTTGGACTCTTGAATCATCCCTAGTTCCAACATCTCCTGTACCTCCTCCCTCATAGTCTGTCTGACTCTCTCAGGCACCCTATAAGGGGCCTGTCTAATAGGCCTTTGTGGTCCTGTATCCACCTGGTGCTGCAACAGGTGGGTGCACCGTGGTTTACCAGTGAACATGTCCCCAAATTCTTGCAACACTGCTTGGAATTCCCGAACCTGGGTAGGAGATAGCTGCTGGGACATTGCTACCCCTTCCACTGAGGTGTCAGCCCGAAACTCCCTGAAGAGATCAGTCCCCAGATCTCCCTCAGACTCCTCCTGCAATCTACTGCAAATGCTCAGCACAAGGGCCTCCCTATCATAGTAAGGTTTCATCATGTTAACACGGTACAATTTGTGCCCCTGCTGTCTGCCTAGCAGTTCCACCATATAGTTAACATCACTCACCTTTCTTACCACCTTGTAGGGACCCTCCCAAGCTGCTTGCAGCTTGTTGTGTCTGACAGGAATGAGAACCACAGCATACTCTCCAGCTTGAGCATTCCTGTCATACCACACCTATTTCTGTTGCTGGGCTTCTGCCAGGTATACTGGGCCAAGCCCATGAGTTCCCTGAGCCTTGTCCTGAGGTATAGGACATATGCCACAACAGGCTCCTTGTGAGACTCACACTCACCTTCCCACTCATCTCAAATTAAATCTAGAGGTCCCCTCACCCTATGCCCATACAGCAACACAAAGGGTGAAAACCCTGTGGATTCCTGGTGAACTTCTCTGTAAGCAAACAACAGATGGGGCAAATATTTTTCCCACTCCCTCTTAAATTGATCTGCAAATGCCCATAGCATGGACTTGATTGTAGAGTTTAACCTCTCAACAAGACCATTAGTCTGGGGATGGTAGGGGGTGGTCTTCATGTACTTCACCCCACAGGACTTCCACAGACAAGCCAGCAGGTCTGACATAAAATTGGCACCTCTGTCAGTCAGTATTTCTTTTGGGAAACCCACCCTGCTGAAAATCTCTAACAAAGCATTTGCCACCTTCTCTGCCTCAATGGATGACAAAGCCACTGCCTCAGGGTATCATGTAGCATAATCCACTGCCACTAGGATATACTTTTTCCTTGTGTAACTTGATGTACTCCGAGGACCCACAATATCCATAGCTACCCTCTGAAATGGCTCCTCAATCACAGGCAAAGGCATTAAAGAAGCTCTCACCTTGTCTCCTGCCTTGCCTACCTTTTGGCACTGCTCACAGGTCCTGCAGTACCCTGTTACATCTCTGGAAATTCCAGGCCAATAGAAGTTCTGCATAATATGCCTCTTTGTACATTTTATGCCCATATGACCTGCAAAGGGAATATCATGGGCTATGGCTATAAGCGCCAGACAGTAGGCTCTAGGAACTACTAACTGCTGTACTCTCTCATCTTCTAGCCCTCCCTTAGGGGTCCACTCTCTGTATAGTAACCCTTTGTCCCAGTATACAGATTCCCCCTTTCCTTGAGAATCAGGTGCCTCCCTAGTTACCTGCCTCAGGCCTTGCAATGTAGGGCCTGAGAGCTGAGCCTGTCTCATCTATCTCTCTCTCCTTGTAACCCTTCCCAGCTCCCCTTCCACAGGAAATCTGGCATCCTCTGACAGTGGTGCCTCACTGTCAGCATGGGTACTACTACTCACCTCTACCTTTGCAGTTACCCTTTCCAAGAGAACACCAGTACCCACAAGCAGCTGTGGCTCACCTTCAGTCTCACTGCTACAGTGTAGCTCCCTTCCTGAAGTAACCACCTCATCAGTCCTGGCTGCAAGTATGCAGTCTGTCTGGGTCTCCCCAGGCTTCCAGACCCACATGCTTGTCTCCTAGCCTGACCGCGTGTAACTGCATAAGCACACGGTACTACTTCATCCAAATCCTTCCCTCATAGAACATCTGCAGGATGGTAGTTTAGTACCCTTGTTGTCCCAAGACAACCCACTTTTGGCATTTTGTCTTTCCCACTTACTGGCTCCCTCACCTTTGGTTCCCCACCTTGCATCTGTGGACACCTGTATGTCACATGGCCCCACAGGTTATATTCAAAACATTTAACCCTAGCTCCTGGACATGTACCTGGACTAGTGGCTTCCCCTGTTACTGGCAGATTCTGTTGGGGCAGTCTGTGCTGCCTACCATGGGTTCTTTTAGACCCATGAGCAGTACTGGGAGTCCCCTTCCAGTGCAGGGCTGCCTTGCTGGCCAGGTATAGGTCTCCCTTCTTCCCTAACTTCTCTGAAGTAACACACTGTCTCTCAGCTAACCAGATCCTCATGCCCTCATGCAATGTGCTAAGGGCTTGTTCCCTAAACCAAAAGGTCTGCCAGCCCTTCAAAAGTGGTGACCTGACATCCACTCACCTAGCTATGAAAATAAGTTCTCAGTTCAGCAACATATTCACACACACTTTCATCTGCCTTGCGTCTATGCTCACGAAACATTTTCCTATACATTTCAGGTGTTAGCTTAAAACATTCTAAAATAAATTTTTTACAGCAGTATAATCAAAACATACAATGTCAGACATTTTAGCCAATGGATTTATAGCTTTACCATGAAGTAAGGGGGTCAGGAACCGTACCTAGAGCCTTTGGTCAACACTATACTTTTTGCATACTCTCTCAAACATATGAATGAAACTATCAAAATTATACCCCTCTTTAAATTTTGGAAGAAATTTACTGGCCTGTTGTGCTTCTGGGATCCAGTTACTCCCATTCCCATTACCTCCATGACTCTGGCGAAGAGTCAGCATTTCCCTCTCATGCCTCCTCTGACCCTCCTTTTCTTCGGCTTCTATCTCCAAATGCCTGGTTTCCAACTCAAGTCTCTTTAGCTCCAGCTGGATTTTTAAGTCCACTGCAGAAAGGTCGAGCTGAGGATATTGTATCTCCACTGCCAGTCTGCTTGTCCTCCTGGATGCTGTTTTCTGATGCAGCTGTAACCAAGGCTGCAATCAGGTCTGCCTTAGTCAGGTTTCCATGCGCCAGTCCCCTAGCCTGGCACATCACCAGCTAGCTCCTTGTCACCTTTCCATACTCCTGTGCTGACATGCTGCCTGCTCACCCTGACTAACCCAGCTAACAAAAGAAATAAAACAATTGTGGTCTGAACTCTGAGTATTCACTGCATGGCTGATTTAGAGTACAAACCACCTTCAAGGATCACTGTACATAAGTTACAGGATTCACTGTACCCACATCACTACAAGCCAATTAGTATTTGCCAACTACTTAATATGTGATGGTGATATCCCAACAACTGCAAACCACATGTGATGCCCATACTCTGGCCCAGCAATCAAGGAGCCTCAATCCTCACCACTAACACCAGAGATGGCATCTCATATGAGAGGAAAGGATAACAAATACACACAGTAAAGTGCAATTTCCTTTAAGAGCACACCAAGATCACAGTCAGTCCGGGGCTGATCGCTCCCTTGCTTCCCAGGTCCCCAATAAGACTCCCCACTGGCACAGCTCTAGGGTTATGATCTCAGCCTAGCTGGCAAGCTAAAACTTCCAGTACCCTCTCTGTCCAACCAGTGCTTCATGTCTTTGCCCAAATAGCTGACACACACACACACACACACACACACACACACACACACACACACACACACACACACACACACACACACTTTGAGATAAGTATTTATACAACTTCACAGACACTCCTGGGAAAGGCTGATACAGATTCTCCAGCTGTGTCCCTATACCCAGACTATACGGTAGTAATTACTGCCACCACCAGCTAATAATTATCAGCTACCAAAGGCCCTTAAAAGGGTGTCCAATTATTACTGTGCAATATTATTATCCAATAGTAGTGTAACTAAGCAGTCTTAAGGCTTATTGGAAGGGCTTATTACAGGATCACTTATAAGCATGCAATGTACTCTAGAGCTTAATTTATCTCTACATAAACCAGCCACAGTTGAAAAGGGTTTAAAAATATTTAATAAAAAATACTAAAAACACAAGACAATACTACTACACCACAGTGCTATTCAAGAGTTCAGGGATCACACAGAAACATAAAATAATTAAGTAGTACAGTACTGACATAACAGAAAAAACTTAGTCTAATCTTTATAGTCCTAGCTATTTCTACAAGAAAACACACTTCTAAGATAACTTACTTAAGACAACAGGCAGTGCTGAGTTAGATGTCCAAGATCAAAATGCTTACAGTCTCTCTCTGAGCAATAGTTTTTAAAATCACTAACAAACATTTCTGCTGGGCCCTCCCAGATTATATCATTTGACACTTAGGTTTTCCCAGTATACACATTACATAATTTTGACACTTTCCTGGTTCCCAGGCCACACAGAAACTGCATTTACATTCTTTTACACTTAAAGGAATAAAGAACATTCGACATGTAAATTCTGGTCATTAACTTTAACCTTAAAACAATAGAAAGAATGTGCTAGTCCAGACATAATGACTCAGAGCTCTGGAGAGCAAAAGAACATACAAGACATAATTTTAATTTCAAAAAACATATGTGAAATGCTTGACTTAGTTTTCCTTACAGCAGATGGCAATGTTGCTACAATCTTGAAGTTCAACATTTTACAGTATTTTTCTTTCATTTAAGAAACAAGCCTGTATTTTACATTTGTATTTCCAAATGCCAGAATTATGTATCATATTCTATTTGGCTAGGCTGTCAGCCTTCACCCTTCTCTACCCAATCTTCACATGGGTCTTGTGAGGTCAGCAGATATGTGTGGAGTCCCATGATTGCAGATCTATACATGTAATCAATTTCAAGGAGTCCCATCCCTCCTTCGGAACGGGGAATATATAATCTTGGTATACACTTGTTTGTGTCTTTCAGCTTTTCCCGGTTAGGGGTTGCCACAGCGGAACTCCGGTCTGCTAATGATTGGCAGTAGAGTTTTACGTGCTGGCTTGCTGGGCCTAATGCACAACCTTCTGCGAAGGAACGCCCGTTCAAGCATGTCACCACACAGAAGATGCTCTAACTGAGGATCGAATGGGCAACGTCTAACTGTGAGGCGACAATGCTACCGCAGCACCACAACCGCAGTATGATTTTTATAAATCATTTGGTGAGCATGAAGCATCCTTTTTGTTTTCCTATCTAATCTATCCAACACGTTTTGGGGCCTGTCAATCACTCCAAAACTGTAAGTTAGGACAGGAAGAGCAAATTGGTTTATAGCTTGGATTTTGTTCCTAGATACCAACGCTGTTTTCAGAAGTAATTTAAGTCTTCTAAAGTATTCCTTGCTAAGTTTCATTCAAATTTGTTCATGTTTTATTGCTGATCCTTCATCAGTTCCCAAATACTTATGCACTCCCTCTTGCTCAAGTTCTTTTAAATCACATTCTTGTCCCAAACTGATGTTTTCCTGATGCTGCAGTTTTACTGCTTTAAAGGTTGCTTTTGCACAGTTATTAAGACCAAATGATATTCTTTTATCATCTGAAAAAGTTTTCACAACCTGCAGCTGTGCTTTGAGTTCCTCATCTGATGAGCGATACAGTTTTAAATCATCAACAAAGAGAATATAAGAAGTCTTTACACTTTGTTGTTTTTTAGGAGCCAAATTATAGCCATGGCCTAAGTTGGTAAGTAAACAGCTTAATGGGTTAATGGTGAGGCAGAATAGCAATGGTGACAGAGAGTGACCCTGGAATATCCCCCTTTGAATTTTTATCCCTGGGATAATCTGTCCTTTATCATGGCTTAATTGAAAAGTGGTCTGCCACTGTTTCATGGTCACTGTAATGTAGTCAATCAGTGTATGGTGCATCTTATACATTTTTAAGCACTCTTTTATCCATGAATGTGGGATAGTATCAAATGCTTTTTTATAGTCAATCCATGCCATACTTAAATGTTTCCCCTTTATACAGTTTTCCAGGATGACTTTATTTAACAACAAATGATCCTTTGTTCCATTTGACTTCCTTTTATTACCCTTTTGTTCTACTGCCATAATTGACTTTTCTTCTAAATGACTATAAACTCTGTTGGCATCATTTCCCATGTATAGTTTATACATCGTTGGAAGGCAAGTTATTTTTAAGGTAGCTTGCAGGTTCACTCATAAGAAGGAGCATTGTTTTGCCTGTTGTTAGCCAGGTTGGTGTCTGTTCAGGGTGCGCATATAAATAGTTCTTATTCATGGCTAAATCCTTGTGCAAAGGTGTTAATACTTTTAACCAAAAGTTAGGTACTGCATCTTGCCTGGGGTTTTCCAGTTAGAGGCTTTTCTTAACTTTATCTCAATCTCATTATAAATAGTTCTTATTCATGGCCAAATCCTTGCACAAAGGTGTTAATACTTTTCCCCAAAAGTTAGGTACTGCATCTAGGCCTGGTGTTTTCCAGTTAGAGGCTTTTCTTAACTTTGTCTCAATCTACCACAAAACACACACCAAAACTGTAGAAAACAGTAAAAAGTCCAAATATACCGAAAACCACAGCAACGGAAATAACAGCGTAGACTGAAGAATAAAATATTTTATTTCTGATTCTGGTACCTCGGCCTTTGCCTTCAATGGAATAGTTAACATGTTCAGAAGCAAGTCTATATGAACCACCTTCTAATTACATTAATTGATTAATTAAATGCAATTAGCAATATTTCAAAATTTTAAAGCCACAAATACTAAACTTCAAATCTACCAATATAAAGCTGTAAATTACCTATACAAAACTTCTTTTTATCAATTCATTCTTTAAACATACTTAAACATTTTTTAACATATTAATACTATAAATTCAAATATTACATATAATATCATTCATATTTCTAAATTCATCCCATTGGGAAAGAGAGTGTTGAAATTAATAATATACCTAGATTCCATGTTTAATAACCTCTGATGAAAACTATGGTTACCTCCCCCCATCCCATATGGTCTGGCAACAACACTAAAAATTAAATCTCATGTAGTGTAATCTCTAATGTAATTAGAAGGTGGTTCATATAGACTTGCTTCTGAACATGTTAACTATTCCATCGAAGGCAAAGGCCGAGGTACCAGAATCAGAAATAAAATATTTTATTCTTCAGTCTACGCTGTTATTTCCATTGCTGTGGTTTTCGGTATATTTGGACTTTGTCTCAATCTCTCTGGTTGTTACTTCATCCCATTTCATATCCTGCACCTTTAAACTTCTTATTCTTTCTTTTACTTCTTCTATCAATTTAGCATCTTTGTTATGCTCCACAGGATCTTCATAGATACTTCTCCAAAATGTATCTACTTCCTCTTTTTGGCAGTCTTTCAATTCCTTTTACCTTATTTCCCAACTCTCTATACAACTTTTTTGTGTCATCAATAAATTGCTTATTTTGTACTTTTCCTTTATATTTATCTGTCTATCGTATAAGTTTTTCCGCTTGTGCTGAAATATTTAGTTTGTTATTTGTGATAGTGCATAATAGATCCTGGTCTGTTCTAATACTGTGCATTGATTTAGTCATATCTATCTTTCTTAGTATTTTTGCTGATCTATTCCCCTCTTCTATAGTCTTCTATGAGTGATACTTCTTGTCGTAACTGCTTTATAGTTTTCTCTATTCGATACTTCCATGAAGGTATTTGATTTCTCCCCTTCCTTTCCCTTACTACCCTGTGTTCCTGTGGCAGAATTTTATCTGTTATTAATTTAGCAGCACAGTAATATATCCTGTTTACTTCTATTATATCGCATGTATCTCTATGGATAGCCCTAATTACTGCATTCATTTGTTTTATCAGACTTCTGACTTTTTGGGTTTTATTGACCTTCTGCAATCTATTTCTCTCATTGATCTTGATATATCTGTCCATGTCTATTAAATCAAGCAACTCTTCTCTTAGCTCATTTTCTTCCAAACTGAGGACACATCCCTTGTTTTCCATTTCCTGTGGGCATTCTATAGAAAGTTCTATAGCATCTTCCTGTGGCACCTTCTCTTCAGTTTCATCCTGTGCCATCCGTTGCTTTATCATATGAGAACTTACTGGCTTATCACTCCTCAACATTGACTGCATCAGTTTCCACAGTTTCCTGTTCCTTTCCTTGCTGTCTAGATTCAAATAAATGTTTATACTGATTTCTTGTGGAAGTCTTCAAAATGTCTTGACATGGCACCTGACCAATTGCTTCCTGTTCCACTGATTTCCCCTTAATTTGGATATCCATTGCTCTAT
This sequence comes from Protopterus annectens, assembly GCF_019279795.1. Classification (NCBI taxonomy): domain Eukaryota; kingdom Metazoa; phylum Chordata; order Ceratodontiformes; family Protopteridae; genus Protopterus; species Protopterus annectens. Next base: position 215,332,286 of record NC_056746.1, on the reverse strand, counting down.
CCTTTTGTGGTGCTTTCTGTATTCAATTTTCTATACTGAATCCTTCACTTTGCAGATACTTCATAACCTTAGTTTCTATTTCTTTAACTTCTCCATTATTAATCTCCTTTTCTACTTTTCCTCTTAGTCTTCTTATTTTTTGTATTATAAAGTTTTCCATATCCGGATTCCTTTCTCTATATTTTTCTTCAAATATCTTTGGTGCTGCTCTTTTTGTATTGGTTAATTTTGCTTTCTCCTTTGCATAAATATTATACCATATTAAATCTCTTTTTCTTTCCCATGTCCATATTTCCTTTTCAGATGTTTCCTGATGTTTCTGTTTCTCCTTACTTTGGGGACTCACTCTATCATGCTGTGATGTAACCTGTATTAAACCTTCTACACCAAATCCTTCACTTCACAGGCACTCCATAATTTTAACTTCTATTTTTTAACTTCTATTTTACTAATCTTCTACTTTACATCTTTGTGATATTATTTTTTTATTGTAAAATTTTCCATATTCAGATGCATTTGCTTGAATTTCTCTTTGAATATCTTTGGTGCTGCTTTCTTTATATTGATTAATTTGGTTTTCTCCTTTGCATAAATATTGCAGCATATCAAATCTCTCTTTCTTTCCAATGTCCATATTTCTTTTTCATATTGTTCAAATATCTCTAGGTTTTGTTGTTCATATTTTTGCACTTCCTCAGATGCTTCTTTTTCCAAACAGATCAAAGTTTCTTGATCTATATACTGTTTTTCACAAATTTGCTGTATTAACGAATGCAAATTCACATTCGAAGCTTCTGACAGTTTTTCTTGCGGAAGTATTTTTCTTTCCTCTAATTTCTCTCTTAATCATCTTGTGTCTGGAAATTCTGGGCTTTTTGCATAATAATAACAATAGATAATTTCTTTCTTATCCTCAATAGTCCACACTATCGTCTTTATGCCTTTTCTTTGGCCTATCAAATTTTGTGATTTTTGTGGACTGCTACTTCCTTCTGCAACATGGAGGCCACCCCCTGGGCCTGACCTGGCCCTGTTGCAGGAATGTTTCCGTATTTTGAGGATTCTACACTGTCATTATTTCCAGTCCTGGCACCACTGCACCTACCAGAATTGGACACTTTTTATCCTGGGTCTTGTGCACCCAGCTATCTCTTTTCATTTTTGACCTACTTCTGTCCATGATATATGCTATATAAATAAAGTCTATATATTAGTGTCACCTTGGTGAGATTTTCTGAAAACAGGGTCCACCTTGTGAAGTTACTCACCAAGACTTGAGGATGAATTCAATTTCAGCACTACTCCTCTCCTTTGCTTGCTGACTTTTTCATCTCTCCATTCGGACCCCTGAATATAGGTTTTCTGATGATTCTCTAGTACTTTTTGATAACCCCAAACATTCCCAGAGATAGTTGTCTCTAAATGCCCTACATACTTGAATAAAATCTCCTCTTAGATATCTGTGATAAATATTTTAGTCTTTCATAATAACTTAAATTTTCACATCCATGGATGCCCTTGATATATTTCAGCTGTACTCTTTCCAGTTTACTCATGCTTGTTTTCTTATATGGTTTCCATATTGTTATTCCATACTTAAGCTTGGGTCTAATGTAACTAACAAACAATGGCTTCATCATTTTGATTTCGTAGACTTTATAAATTTTTTTATACAGCCTATAGTTCTACAACTATCATTAACCAATTGGTTGATATGATTAGAAAAACTCATAGCTAAATCTATCCATATACTTAGTTTCTTAAATGAGTCTACAGTTTCAATCACTGTGTGCTGTATTAAATATTGACCTTTCAATTTACGTCTCCCAAATCTCATATGGTTAGTTTTTGGTGTATTTATCAGCATATTATTCTCCTGTGTCCAAATGGTCAATCTAGACAAGTTAGAAAACCACAACACCAAAAACAACAAAAATTAGGAAAAAAACACACTGTTATAGAGCGAAGAACACTGCTTTATTCATGAGTAAGCACTTTCACCTCTCAATCTTAGGCTTCAGCAGAATCACTAAAAATATATATCACTTCCTATTTATATAAAAGTCTCATGACATCACACTTACAAAATTAAAAACTGTTCCATTCATTAAAAGATAGATATGCAATTCAATATAAAATATTTGTTTTTATTGAAGTTGAATATTACATGTTTATTTTTGTGTGTTTTTCTTGAAGTTAAATATTTTATGGATTGTATTTAACATGAAGTTACATGTTTATTTTTGTGTGTTTTTCTTGAAGTTAAATATTCATTTATTGGGAGATATTTTATATTGAATTGCATATCTATCTTTTAATGAATGGAGCAGTTTTTAATTTTGTAAGTGTGATGTCATGAGACTTTTTATATAAATAGGAAGTGATGTATATTTTTAGTGACTGATGAAGCCTAAGATTGAGAGGTGAGAGCAGTGTTCTTCACTCTACAACAGTGCGTTTTTTTCCTAATTTTTGTTGTTTTTGTTGTTGTGGTTTTTTATCTTTGGTTTCACCCAGTGTGAGGTGAATCTTTCGTTTTAATTTAGTCACGTTATTTTGCAGACATGCATTACCTGTAGCAAAAGTAATCAGTTTACGCAATTTCAAGTCATTTGCATATAGACTGTAGAACACCTCAGATGAAAACGTTAGGTCTGAAAGATATAATCTAAACAAGTAAGGGACTAGGACAGAGGCTTGTGGGACACCCTGACTGCAACCAAGGATTTCACCTGTCCAGTTGCTGTATGATACTTGCCATGTCATATTTGTAAGCCATGCAGCTATCCATCTTATCAAGAGTACATCAATACCTAGTTGTACTAATTTATCGATCAGTGTTTTGTGTATGACCCTGTCAAATGCTGAAGTTAAATTTATGTAAATTACATCACAGCGCAATTTTTTTATTCATAGCTGTTATTATATTGTTATAAAACATCATGTTATGAGTGGTAATAGATCTGTTTTCAACATATGCATGGTGATATATGGTTTCAAGTCCTAACATATCCACTTCTGACAATAACTTATCCAATATTACCTTCTCCATTATTTTTCCACAACATGAAAGTAGACTTAAAGGTCTATATGAGTCTGGGTTGGTCCTACTCCCCTTTCCCTTGAAGACAGGTTTAATAAGTGCATGTCTCCAAACTTGAGGAATCTCCCCATATTTATATGACCTAGTGAATAATAAATATAATGGTACCGCAAGTTCTTGCTGAAGTGTTCTCAGGCCATTGTTACTAATTCCTTCTCCTCCCTGTGCATTATTTGGAACCAGTTTGTGCAATTCTTTTTCAATATAATCTAATTTGATTCCAGTATATGGGGTTACCTGAATGTCACTAGGACAACTTATCACCCCTTTTGTGGAGCCAAACTGTTTTGCATAAGATTTTGTAAATATATTTATAATCTGTTGTGTCTGAGAATACATTTTAGAATCTGTACAGTTTATCAATTTGTGTATCTCTACTCCTTCCACATCTTATGTATCGATAAAAAAGTTTCCTATTATGCTCAATATCTTTATATAAATTTTCTTCAAAATTTTCTTGAGCTTGTCTCACACTATGCTTAGTCTGTTTGTCCAGCTTGTTTATTTCAGTTTTCAAAACTGTAGTTTGACCTCTCTTCCATTTCTTAATTTTTTTGTCTCTCACCTTAATCAGATATCTTGTTCTTATGAAACGATATCCCCCTGATGTTGTATGCCTAGATCCCGATATTAAACAATTTTTTTATTTTTTTGCACTCAAACAATTTCTCTTTCAAAACTTTTCACATTCCATCTGCAGTTTTTCCACAGAACATCTCACTCCAGTTAGTTTTACATAGTGGCTGTTTTGCTTCCATATAATCTGTAATTAACCTTCTGTGCACTGATTTAGATTTCAGTTTGGCAGAATTATCTAGTAACAAATTAACCTTTATAACCTCATGATCACTGCACATCAATGGTGGTAAAACTTGACTTGAAGTTTTTTTACAATCTGAAGCAATCGTTGTTCCTGAATATATGTTGTCAATAATTTCCTTACTAACGTAGTTGAATCAATATTATTCCAGTCTGTTTCTGGTAAATTTAAGTCCCCAGCTAATATTATTCTTTCCTTCTGTGTTTCATGCAAGAAATCTATGAATTCCTCTAGGTCATCTGCACTTGACTTTGGTGGTCTATACACGCCAACAATTGTTATATGTTCCAGGGTTGTCTTTATTGTCACAGTTACACAGTCTATAGCATTGGTGTTATCATTGAACATGTAATAATCACAGGTCTCATAATTATCTTTAATCCCTATCATACCACCTCCATCTGATTTTTTGTTAGAATGTCTCTTACAGTAAAAACATTTATAACCTCACAGCTGGTTTCCAGTCATTGTTCTTTAAACATGTTTCACAAACAATAACAACATCAGTGTTGTGGGAATGTAGAAAATGTTCCAATAAAAAAAAATATTATTAATGCTCTTAGCATTAACAACCATCACAGATGCATCAAATGTTGCTATCTGTGAGCTGTTAAATTTTCGACCTGCAAAAATTCTGCTTAGTGTTTGTCAAATATTGCATAATATCTGCTGCAAAAAATTATCTTCCCTGATCTTGAGAAATGCATGCCATCCTGTCTGAACACTTGTGCCCAAAACTAGGCTTGGATGCTCTACACATTTCTGTTTTTTAAAACAGGCCATTTTTTCCATGTTGGTATTTACCCAAAAAATCTTTTTATTCACAGTGACCTGACTATCCTTACTATAGGTTATTTGTGAAAAATACGTCTTAACACCAGTACAAGCTATACTATCTAAGAGGGCTGTCGGTTTCCTAACAGTCAGAGAATCCTTGCGGATGACAATATTTGTACCAACATGAATAAAAACGGATCCGCACTTCCTTACATTAAGCCTTTCCAAGGCTTGTCTCATAGCTTCTATTTTTGCTCCTGGCAAGCATAACACTATTCGATGTTCATTATCTTCTCTACAAATATAAGTATCAGTTCCTGTAATAACTGAATCTCCAATTACAAGAAAATCTTTGCTGGTCAGCTCTGAAGAATCTTCAGCTTCTAATAGAGTAATATCTGGTCTATCAATTGTTATGAAGGATAGATATTCACCACCACTAGTCTTATTAATCCAACTGTTTTCATTTTTTATTTATTTTATTTTACATTTGTTGACCGGGCTAGTCTAACTGGATGTATGTCCATTTTCAGTAGAGGCACAGGGAGAAAAGCACCACATAAAACAGATAAAGAAACAGAACATTAAAACTTCAGTTACAGACATTAAAGTTACAGATAGCTTGTCAGACAAAAACAGTGTACAAGGTAATTTAGCATACATGATGGAATACAGTAGAACAAACAAGTTACGATAACCCCCCCCCCCTTTTTTTTTTTTGGTAAACACTGTGTGAAGAAAGTATTCCGAAGGATATGGGAGATTCCCAGCTCAAGATTAAGGGTAAGGAACATGAGAACAGACTAGTTTAAAACAGGATTGGGAGAGTTAGCGGAGGGGGAGAAACTCATCATGAAAGAGACAGAGAGATGTCCATTCTGTCTTTCTTGGGTACAATAAGTACAACCAGAAGGTAGAGGGCTTAAAGTGGCAATAAAGTGAGTAATAGCATAGGAAAAAACTGATAATGATGAAAATAGACAGAGAAAATCTTAGTCAGGGTTAGTACAGGGACATAGCCAGTGGCTTGTAAGGTATGATTTGAGTTTCTTTTTGAAAAGTGTAGCAGAAGACAGAGATGTAAGTTCACTAGGAAGTAGGTTCCAACTTTTCCCCACAGTGTTAGAGAAAAGGGATTCTCCTGCTTTATTGTTGGGTTTATGTCTGGATACAAGAAGTTTATTAGCTGAGCGTAAGTTTGAAATGTTTTTATATGGGCTGATTAGACTTGTGAGAATTGGTGTTTTATCTGGGTGATAAAGGGTTTAATGGGCAATAATCAATTGATGAAATAAAATTTGATTATGCAATTCAAGCCAACCCAGTTGATTCAGATTTTGGCAGTGGTGGGTTCTAAAAGGGGAGCTGGTGCCAAATCTGGCAATATTATTGTAGGAAATTGCCAGCTTGTGGAGGTTGCTTTTGGATAGATTTGTATATATAGGAGAGGCATAAAAGAGAGTTGAGATAAGGTGGGTGTGGGCAATAGTAGTTCTAGCTATGGCAGTAAGGAAGGGCTTAATTTTATAGAGGAAGCCTAGTTTTCGGTTTACTGGTTTTATTGTGGTGTTGATATGAGTATCATAATTAAGACCGTGGTCAATAGTTACTCCTAAGAGTTTGGTGGTAGTGTCAGGAGATATGACTACCATTTTTAGATTTGATAGAGAAATGAAGTGGGGTGGACTTTTGTGTAGGTGTAAATAGCAATAGTTTTGTCTTTTTGTGGTAAAGGAGGAGACACAGCTGTAGAAACCATTCTTCAACAAGCTCAAAGGTATTTTAGGTGAGGGACTGCAGTTCAGAAGGCCCTGTGGCTAAGGATATTAATGTGGAGTCATCAGTGTATTGTATTGTTACAGCTTGGGGAATACTAATAGATAGATAGTTTATAAAGACAGAGAATAGAAGGGGGCCCAAAATGGATCCTTGAGGTACACCAAGGTTGACAGGTAGGTGGGAGGATAGAGTGTTTCCCCAAAGCACTGCCTGTTGCCTGTTATCTAGGTAGGACTTGAACCACTGTAGTGCTTGAGTATCAAATGAGAGGGACTTAAGAATATTCAACAGTAGCTGATGGTTAACCATGTCAAACGCTTTTGAAAGATCAATAAAGATAGCAGAGGACAGGGTGTTATTGTTGCGTTTTTTTGTTAATGTGGTCAGAGAAGGAAAGGAGGGCAGTAGTGGTGCTATGGAAAGGTCAAAAGCCATGCTGGGAGCTGGCTAAAAGGCTATTTTGGAGAAGGTGGTCTATTAGTTGATGGTGGATGCATTTTTACATAATTTTAGCAATGGGAGAGAGTAGGGCAATTGGATGAAAGTTGGAAAGTTCTGTTGAGTTGCCTCCTTTGTGTAGTGGGATGATATGTGAGACTTTCCAGATGGCTGGGATCATACCTTCATTAATGGTTCTATTTATTAGGATAAAGATAGAGTAAGCAATAACTTTAGCTGCTATGTGAAGATATTTCAAAGGTAAGAGGTCAGCTGAGGGGGTAGAGGGTTTAAGTTTTTGAAGGAGGGTACAGATGAGGGATGTGGGGACAGGGTGGAGTTTGAAAGTGGGTGGTGAGGTGTATGAAAAGGAGGGCAGATTAGAGGATGTATGAGGTAGAGAGTTAGCAAGTGACTGGATAGCTTCAGTAAAGAAGTTATTGAAGGAGTCAGCAATTTGTTTGGGAGTGTCATGGGTAATTCCAGATGGGCTTGGTGTTTTTGAGTTGCCTGGATGCAGGAGTCTATGGATACCTTACAGAATTTCTGTGGCCTTTGATGGCTGGTTTGTTGAAGTTGGAAGAAGTTTTTGTGTCTGATAGTATTGATGATTTGGTAGAGTTTCTTAGTTGTTTAAATTTTAAGTGATTAGATGAGTCTTTAGAGATACTCCATTTGGCTCAGAATTTGTTTCTTAGCAAAATTTGTTGCTTAGTTTCCTTGCCATGGAGCTGTTTTGGTATTGTCCCTGAGAGTACAAGAAGGGCATGGTAGTCTAGGATTTTAAGGAACTTGGAATTGTAGTATGCCACTGCTTCCTCAAGTGGGAGGTGCTTTAGTGGTGACCAGCTGCCTGCACTCAGTTCATTTAGGAAGTGTTCAGGGTTGAAATGTTTATTTGAGCGAGTAGTTCTAAAGGTTGTAGGGCAGGGTGTATTACTTGTTTGCCGAATTATATAAGTTACAGAGTGATCACTAATGTCATCTGGCAGGATGCCTACATTATAGGTTATGGACTGAGTATTTATAAGGATCCAATCTAGGGTGGTTTCTTTGTTGGTGGGTTTATGAGTTTGAGTAGGTGAGGTGATAGTTTGGGAGAAGCCATGTAGGTTTATGTGGTTGGTTGGGTTCTCGGAATTACAGGTATTCCAGTCTATATCAAAGTCGCCTAGCACAATGGTTTCTTGTGGATAGTTAGTGGACAACCAGCTAAGGATATTTTCTAGGGAGTTGATGTTATTACCTGGAGGAAGATATGAGCATAAAATGTAGATAGACTTGCAAGTATTTAGTTGTAGCTTAGTGATAAGAATTTCAGAATTGGTATTGGATGGTGGGTGAGCATCTAGTAGTATAAGTTGGAGCCCTGCTTTGTATATTAAGGCTATGCCCCCGCCCTTCTTATTAAGGTGATCCACTCTTAAAATACTATATCCTGGAGGGGTAATTTCATAGTCTTGGGTTGATGGTTTTAACCATGTTTCGGGCAAGCAAAGAATGTCAAAGTCATGTACATCCAGTAGGGCATGAAGGTGAGTAACGTTATTATTCACACTTCGTATATTTAAGTGAGCTATGGAGAGGGAGTTATGAGGCCTTGTAGGGGTGTGAAGGGGAGAGGGAAAAGGTTTACCTGGGTGAGCAGGACTAATATTGGTAGGGCCAGGACTGGGATGTATGTCACCATCTTGTAGGAGGTGTAGGTGTAGCCTATATGTGTGGATTAGAGAAGGATACAGTATGTTATGTCCTCTCTTGACTTGGTGGTGTTTATAGGTAATATGGGTGACTCTGTGATACTTTGGGAGGAAACAGTTGGCTGTAGATGTTATGCTTATATGTTTAAGGGTGGCTGATAGGGTCTATATTAGAACATCAAAGTTTCAAAACTTCGGATGTTCTAATATTGAATCCTATTCAGCGAAAGCTGAAAATATCGAAGCAAAAGAAAAACACATTTTTTCCTAGAGAAAGAATTCGGTAGTCTGTTTCTGTTGCTTCGGTATTTTCATTGCTGTGGTGGAAAGTTACAGGTTGGGTTCAGGTAAGTGTGCGATTGAGTGTGGGTTAGGGTAATTAGGGTTAGGGTGCAGGCTAGGTATGTGTGCAACTGTGTGGACGTGAGGGTTAGAGCGGGTTAGGTGAGTTAGGGTTAGGGCGCGGGTTAGGTATGTGTGCGATTGTATGGATGTGAGGGTTAGGGCGGGTTAGGTGAGTTAGGGTTAGGGTGCGGGTCAGGTAATTGTGCGATTGTGTGGACGGAGGGTTAGGGCGGGGTAGGTGAGTTAGGGTTAGGGTGGGGGTGAGGTGAGTGTGCGATAGTGACGAACCTTAGGGTTAGGGTTTGGGTTAAGGTAAGTGGATAGTTAGTGGTGTGTGTATAGTTTAGTGTAGGGTTAGGAGTAAGATTTTAGGTGTACGTGTGTGGATTGTTGTTTGTTTGGTGAGCTTGTGTTGTATGTATGTGTTTTGGAACAGCAAATTTTTTCCCGAGGAAAAAATTCACTGTTCTGTATGTTCGATGTTTTCAGCTTTCGCTGAATAGAGTTTGATATTAGAACATTCAAAGTTTTGAAACATCGATGTTCTACTATAGACCCGGCTGATACAGCTGGAAGGGATGTTTGTTTTGTGGGCTGGTGGAAGCTAGAGTAACTCAGATGTTCATAGGCAGTTAGTGTATATGGAAGGAAAAGAAAAGGAAGAATTGAGAACAGAAGTAGGGGTTTGAGGTAAGTTGATATAGGTGAAATAGGCATAGTGCTGAAGACGTTGAGGGTGGAGAGTGAAAAGGTGAAATTTGTGATGAATTAGGAGGAGTGACTTAGTAGAAGGAGTGGCTTAATGAGTCGTGGGTTGGGATAGGATAATTGGGTAAGTGGGAGTGGTTAGAGAGGTATAAGGTCAGATGCAGTGGGGGTGTGTGAGATTTGGGGGTAGGGTAGGGGAGAGGAGTGAAACTGCAGGGCGAATGGAGCGGGTAGAGCCAAGTAAAGGAAGAAAACCCGAGAAAAACAATCAGTGGAATGCTGACTGCTAGAGGTAAGTTTGGTGGAGGTAGGTAAAGGAGGGAATAGAGGTAATGATAGTCTGAGTAGGTTAGGTAGTTAAGAGAATTATAGTGAATTTGGAAGGGTAAAGTGGGACTGCAATGTAACTAGTAAGGTAAAAGCGAGTAACCTAAGAGATTCTAATTTGAAGCTGTAGGCTAGATGAGAAAGGAAAAGGGTCCCATCTGGTGGGCAAAATCTATACTGCTACAGTAGCTCCTGGAGGGAAAAAGTGAATCTAGGAGTAGGGGTGGGAAAAAGTGAAGTCAAGTGTAGAGGCTATGAGAGGAAGGGGTGGAGGTAGAGAAGGACAGAGGAGTATGGCTGCTGGCTATCTTGGCAAGGAAGGGTAGGTTTTATACCTAATTAGTTTAGACAAAATTATCTTTTACATACAGCAACAAACATACTTTCTGGCTTCCATGAGGGGATGAGTTTGGGGAGAACATGCATACCAAATATGCTGGAAAGTGACTATGGGACTTCCTGAAGGTAGGTAAGTAAGCGTTCAACAGTTCCACGTGTACCACACTTAGCCAAATGGTCATTTACAGCGAGAAGCTAGACCAGCACATTTAAGTTTATAGATAGAGCATATATGGTGGTAAAATACTTAAAAAGTAGTCATTAAAGCTGAAAGCGCTAGATAAACCTAGTGTTATATGTATAAATTAATGTCAAACCCAGAAAACATAACATCGGAGCCTATAATTGTGACAATATAAAACAATTCCACACGAAAGCACATAAATGAGTAGCAAATTACGGCGATAACTAGAATAGTACAGTCAAGGTAACAGTATAAAGGAATAGCAGTTATATAACAACATTATCTTCACGAATAAGGTGAAATGCAGCTAAATAATCAACAGAGATACAGTGCAAGTACTTACAACAGTAGTGGACGCGAGAGCCCAGGACGCACAGCAGCCAAGAGTAGCCAGGGAGATTAAAGATGGCGCCTCATAGGACAGGGTATATTTAATTGGTCAGAAAGGATGTGAGGTAGTGAGGGGAGGAGAGCGATAGGCAGGATGAGGTACAGACCAGAAAAGGCAAGGACTGGATATATCTAATTGGTTGCAAGGATGTAAGGTAGTAAGGGGAGGAGAGATATAGTCAGGGGGAGGTACAGACCAGTCAAAGCTAAACAATAGAAAGAATTCAGCAACAGGCAATGGAGGCAGGCAGGGGATAAGACATGTTCTAGTCAGATTGGTGAAATGAGGAGAGGGCAAGAGTAGTGGTCGGAAAGAAACAAGGCAGGGAATGAGATATAGATAGGTAGGAGGAAATGATGAAGAGAAATGAGGAGCTATAAGGAAGCAGGGGTAGAGCCAAGTGAAGGAAGAAAACCTGAGGAAAACAATCAGTGGAATGCTGACTGCTAGAGGTAATTTTGGTGGAGGAAGGTAAAGGAGGTAATAGAGGTAATGATAGTCTGAGTAGGTTGGGTAGTTAAGAGAATTATAGTGAATTTGGAAGGGTAAAGTGAGACTGCAATGTAACTAGTAAGGTAAAAGCTAGTAACCTAAGAACTTCTAGTTTGAAGCTGTAGACTAGATGAGAAAGGAAAAGGGTGCCATCTAGTGGACAAAAACTATACTGCTACAGTAGCTCCTGGAGAGAAAAAGTGGATCTAGGAGTAGAGGTGGGAAAAATGAAGTCAAGTGCAGAGGCTGCGAGAGGAAGGGACGGAGGTAGAGCAGTACAGAGGAGTATGGCTGCTGGCTATCCCGGCAGGGAAGGGTAGGTTTTATACCTAATTAGTTTAGAAAAAATATCTTTTACATACAGCAACAGACATACTTTCTGGCTTTCTTGAGGGTATGAGTTCAGAGAGAAGTTAGCCTCTATTCCTTTTTGTTAGGAAGAGACAGCAGGTATCATATAAAGTAAGGAATCGAGGTTGTCAGGTAGGGCAGGTTTTCAACCCTAATGCAGGACAGGAAGCTTGCCAGGCTGGGTAGACAAAGGGAGAAAGAAGACAAAGTAGTAAAGAAAACATTAAGTTAGCAGCTGAGCCAAGTAAAAAATGGTCTTAGTCAGATAAACAATATCAGACAGTACACTCTATAATCAATTAGCTGAGTAGCAGGAGTATGCAATGAAAATATGGTAGGATAGGCAAGATTTTATTTATTTATTTACATTTGTTGACCGGGAGTGTCCAACTGGACGTAGGTCCATTTTCAACACAGGCCCGGGGAGAAAAGCTCCACAGTTAAAATATGCAGACATTAGTTACATTGGATTTACATAGCGATTAACAATTTGATTAGCAGAGTAATTAAGTACAAACATAGTTACAGATGAAGAACATAGTACATCAGTAGACAACTAGAATCTTTATTTGTGACATTAACAATTGTTAGAATATGAAGTTTCTGCTGTATAATAAGTAGTAGGCTTATGAGCATCCGAGCTTGCTTTAATCAAGGTAGTTAGTGGGGTGGAAAGAAAGGTAGTGGTTGGATGGGGTGGGTGATATAAGAGTGGGAGTTGCAATAGCATAGCCAGCATGTTTTTACATGCGTTTTTAGTAAAGTTTTGAAGTGGGTGCATGATGGTATGGAGGTAATTGTGGGTGGGAAGGAGTTTCATAATTTGGCTATGGCGCAAGAGAATAGTTGTGGTGGAATTGTTTTATATTGTCTATGATATATGTCTATTGTATATGAATAGATAGATTCAATATCACTATTTAGGAAACTTAGGTAAAGTACTAGCCTAATTCAACAAAAGACCACTACTACACAGTTCTTAAACTTCAAAATACATAGGGAGTAGTGAGGCTCCTCCATTAAGTTAAGTAACCTTACAAGAACTCACAACAACATTATATTTTCTGGGCACTAAGCAATAACACAGTCTTACTACTTTAGCGTGAATTAAGCACTGTCCAAATCGCTAAGAATGCGGCGTTATGACTGTAGTAATAATGCTTTATTCAGAAACGGTCTTAAAGATAAAACTCTAGTTTAAGCTGGTGTTTTCTGTGAACATGCATACCACATATGCTGGAAAGTGACTATGGGACTTCCTGAAGGTAGGTAAGTCAGCATTCAACAGCTCCACGTGTACCACACTTAGCCAAATGTTCATTTACAGCAAGAAACTAGACCCGCACATTTAATTTAACAGATAGAGCATATATGGCGGTAAAATACTTAAAAAGTAGTCATTAAAGCCAAAAACACTAGATAAACCTACCGTTATATGTATAAATTAATGACAAGCCCAGAAAACATAACATCAGAGCCTATAGCTGTGAAAATATAAAACAATTTCACAGGAAAGTACATAAGCGAGTAGCCGATTATGGCGATAACTAGACCAGTACAGTCAAGGTAACAGTTTAAAGGAATAGCAGTTAAATAAGAACATTATCTTCACAAATAAGGTGAAATGCAGCTAAACAATCAACAGCGTTACAGTGCAAGAACTTACAATGGTTGTGGACGCGAGAGCCCGGGACGCACAGCAGCCAAGGGTAGCCTGGGAGATTAAAAATGGTGCCTCTTAGGACAGGGTATATTTAATTGGTCAGAAAGGATGTGAAGTACTGAGGGGAGGAGTGCGATAGGCAGGATGAGATAAGGACTAAAAAAGGTAAGGACTGGATATATCTAATTGGTCGCAAGGATGTAAGGTAGTAAGGGGAGGAGAGAGATAGTCAGGGGGAGGTACAGACCAGTCAACGCTAAACAATAGAAAGTATTCAGCAACAGGCAATGGAGGCAGGCAGGGGATAAGACATGTTCTAGTCAGACTGGTGAAATGAGGAGAGGGATAGAGTAGTGGTCGGAAAGAAACAAGGCAGGGAATGAGATATAGATAGGAAGGAGGAAATAAAGAAGAGAAATGAGAAGCTATAAGGAAGCAGGGGTAGAGCCAAGTGCAGAAAGAAAATCTGAGAAAAACAATCAGTGGAATGCTGACTGCTAGAGGTAAGTTTTGTGGAGGTAGGTAAAGGAGGTAATAGAGGTAATGATAGTCTGAGTAGGTTGGGTAGTTAAGTGAATTATAGTGAATTTGGAAGGGTAACGTGGGACTGAAAATGTAACTAGTTGGGTAAAAGCTAGTAACCTAAGAGATTCTAATTTGAAGCTGTAGGCTAGATGAGAAAGGAAAAGTGTGCCATCTAGTGGGCAAATACTATACTGCTACAGTAGCTCCTGGAGGGGAAAAAGTGGATCTAGGAGTAGGGGTGGGAAAAAGTGAAGTCAAGTGCAGAGGCTACGAGAGGAAGGGACGGGGGTAGAGAAGTACAGAAAAGTATGGCTGCTGGCTATCCTGGCAGGGAAGGGTAGGTTTTATACCTATTTAGTTTAGACAAAATATATTTTACATACAGCAACAAATATGCTTTCTGGCTTCCTTGAGGGGATGAGTTCGGGGAGAAGTTAGCCTCTATTTTTTGTTGTTAGGAAGAGACAGCAAGCACTATATAAGGTAAGGAACTGAGGTAATCAGGTAGGGCAGGTTTTCAACCCTAATGCAGAACAGGCAGCTTGCCAGGCTGGGTAGACAAAGGGAGAAAGACAAAGTAGTGAAAAAAACATTAAGTTAGCAGCTGAGCCAAGTAAAAAATGGTATTAGTCAGATTAACAATAATCAGACAATACACTCTATAATCAATTAGCTGAGCAGAAGGAGTATGCAATAAAAATATGGTAGGATAGACTAGATAGATTCAATATCACTATTTAGGAAACTTAGGCCTGGGCGGCCGCGGTGGTGCAGCGGTTAGTGTTGCCATCTCACAGCAAGAGATTCTTCAGTTTGATTCTCAGCTGGGGTAACTTCTGTGTGGAGTCTGCTTGTCCTCCCTGTGGTCACGTGGGTTTCCTGCGGGTGCTCCAGTTTCCTCCCACATCCCAAAGACATGCAGTAGGTGGACTGGATACTCTAAAATTGTCCCTAGGTGTGAGTGTGTGCATGTGTGTGCCTTCTGTGGAAGGTTGGGTGCTGGGCAGGCAACTCGACACTGTAAAACTCCACTGCCAATCCTGAGTGGACAGATGATCTGCTGTGGTGACCCCTAACCAGGAAAAGCCAAAAGAAGAAGAAGAAGAAGGTAAAGTACTAGCCTAATTCAACAAAAGACCACTACTACATAGTTCTTAAACTTCAAAATACATAGGGATTAGTAAGACTCCTCTATTAAGTTAAGTAACCTTACAAGAACTCACAACAACATTATATTTTCTGGTCACTAAGCAACAACACAGTCTTACTAGTTTAGCTTGAATTAAGCACTGTCCAAATCGCTAAGAATGTGGCTTTATGACTGTAGTAATAATGCTTTATTCAGAAATGATCTTAAATTTAAAACACTAGTTTAAGCTGGCGTTTTCTGTGAACATGCATACCAAATATGCTGGAAAGTGACTATGGGACTTCCTGAAGGTAGGTAAGTCAGCGTTCTACAGCTCCACATGTACCACGCTTACCCAAATGGTCATTTACAGCAAGAAGCTAGACCCGCACATTTAAGTTAACAGATAGAGCATATATGGTGGTAAAATACTTAAAAAGTAGTCATTAAAGCCAAAAATGCTAAATAAACCTAGCGTTATATGTATAAATTAATGTCAAACCCAGAAAACATAACATCAGAGCATATAGTTGTGACAATATAAAACAATTCCACAGAAAAGCACATGCGTGAGCAGCCGATTACAGCGATAACTAGACCAGTACAGTCAAGGTAACAGTTTAAAGGAATAGCTGTTAAATAACATTATTTTCATGAATAAGGTGAAATGCAGTTAAATAATCAACAGCGATACAGTGCAAGTACTTACAATAGTTGTGGACGTGAGAGCCCGGGACGCACAGCAGCCAAGAGTAACCAGGGAGATTAAAGATGGCACCTCGTAGGACAGGGTATATTTAATTGGTCAGAAAGAATGTGAGGTAGTGAGGGAAGGAGAGCGATAGGCAAGATGAGGTACAGACCAGAAAAGGCAAGGACTGGATATATCTAATTGGTCGCAAGGATGTAAGGTAGTAAGGGGAGGAGAGAGATAGTCAGGGGGAGGTACAGACCAGTCAACGATAAACAATAGAAAGTATTCAGCAACAGGCAATGGAGGCAGGCAGGGGATAAGACATGTTCTAGTCAGATTGGTGAAATGAGGAGAGGGCAAGAGTAGTGGTCGGAAAGAAACAAGGCAGGGAATGAGATATAGATAGGTAGGAAGAAATAAGGAAGAGAAATGAGGAGCTATAAGGAAGCAGGGGTAGAGCCAAGTGCAGGAAGAAAACCTGAGAAAAACAATTAGTGGAATGCTGACTGCTAGAGGTAAGTTTTGCGGAGGAAGGTAAAGGAGGTAATAGAAGTAATGATAGTCTGAGTTGGTGGGTAGTTAAGCGAATTTTAGTGAATTTGGAAGGGTAAAGTGGGACTACAATGTAACTAGTAAGGTAAAAGCTAGTAACCTAAGAGATTCTAATTTGAAGCTGGAGGCTAGATGAAAAAGGAAAAAGGTCCCATCTAGTGGGGAAAAACTATACTGCTACAGTAACTCCTGGAGGGAAAAAGTGGATCTAGGAGTAGGGGTGGGAAAAAGTGAAGTCAAGTGCAGAGGCTACAAGAGGAAGGGACAGAGGTAAAGAAGTACAGAAGAGTATGGCTGCTGGCTATCCTGGCAGGGAAGGGTAGGTTTTATACCTAATTAGTTTAGACAAAATATCTTTTACATACAGCAACAAACATACTTTCTGGCTTCTTTGAGGGGATGAGTTTGGGGAGAAGTTAGCCTCTATTCTTCTTGTTAGGAAGAGACAGCAGGTAATATATAAAGTAAGGAATCGAGGTCATTAGGTAGGGCAGGTTTTCAGCCCTAATGCAGGACAGGCAGCTTGCCATGCTGGGTAGACAAAGGGAGAAAGAAGACAAAGTAGGGAAGAAAACATTAAGTTAGCAGCTGAGCCAAGTAACAAATGGTCTTAGTCAGATAAACAATATCAGACAATACACTCTATAATCAATTAGCTGAGTAGAATGAGTATGCAATAAAAATACGGTACGATAGGCTAAATTTTATTTAAGTATTTATTTATTTATTAACATTTGTTGACCGGGAGTATCCGACTTGACATAGGTCCATTTTCAGCAGAGGCCCGGGGAGAAAAGCTCCACAGTTAAAATATGCAGACAGTAGTTACATTAGATTTACATAGCGATTAACAATTTGATTAACATAGCAATTAATTACAAACATAGTTACAGATGAAGAACATAGTACATCAGTAGACAACTAGAATCTTTATCTGCAACATTAACAGTTGTTACAATAAGAAGTTCCTGCTGTCTGCTGTATAATAAGTAGTCGGCTTATGAGCATCTGAGTTTGCTATAATTAAGGAGTTAGTGGGGTGGAAAGAAAGGTAGTGGTTGGATGAGGTGGGTGATATAAGAGTGGGAGTTGCAAGGGCATAGCCAGCATGGTTTTAGGTGCGCTTTTAGTAAAGTTTTGAAGTGGGTGCATGATGGTACGGAGATAATTGTGGGTGGGAGGGAGTTCCATAATTTGGCTATGGCACAAGAGAATAGTTGTGGTGGAATTGTTTTATAGTGTCTATGATATATGTCTATTGTATATGAATAGATAGATTCAATATCACTATTTAGGAAACTTAGGTAAAGTACTAGCCTAATTCAACCAAAGACCACTACTACATAGTTCTTAAACTTCAAAACACATAGGGAGTAGTGAGGCTTCTCCATTACGTTTAGTAACCTTACAAGAATTCACAACAACATTATATTTTCTGGGCACTAAGCAACAACACAGTCTTACTAGTATAGCGTGAATTAAGCACTGTCGAAATCGCTAAGAATGCGGCGTTATGACTGTAGTAATAATGCTTTATTCAGAAACAGTCTTAAATTTAAAACTCTAGTTTAAGCTGGCATTTTCTGTGAACATGCATAACAAATATGCTTGAAAGTGACTATGGGACTTCCTGAAGGTAGGTAAGTCATGTATGGTGGTAACATACTTAAAAAGTAGTCATTAAAGCCAAAAAAGTTAGATAAACCTAATGTTATATGTATAAATTAACATCAAAACCAGAAAACATAACATCAGAGCATATAGTTGTGACAATATAAAACAATTCCACAGAAAAGCACATAAGTGAGCAGCCGATTACGGCGATAACTAGACCAGTACAGTCAAGGCAACAGTTTAAAGGAATAGCAGTTAAATAACATTATTTTCACGAATAAGGTGAAATGCAGCTAAATAATCAACAGCGATACAGTGCAAGTACTTACAATAGTTGTGGACGTGAGAACCTGGGATGCACAGCAGCCAAGAGTAGCCAGGGAGATTAAAGATGGCACCTCGTAGGTCAGGGTTTATTTAATTGTTCAGAAATGATGTGAGGTAGTGAGGGGAGGAGAGCGATAGGCAGGATGAGGTACAGACCAGAAAAGGCAAGGACTGGATATATCTAATTGGTCGCAAGGATGTAAGGTAGTAAGGGGAGGAGAGAGATAGTCAGGGGGAGGTACAGACCAGTCAACGATAAACAATAGGAAGTATTCAGCAACAGGCAATGGAGGCAGGCAGGGGATAAGACATATTCTAGTCAGATTGGTGAAATGAGGAAAGGGATAGAGGAGTGGTTGGAAAGAAACAAGGCAGGGAATGAGATATAGATAGGTAGGAGGAAGTAAAGAGGAGAAATGAGGAGCTATAAGGAAGCAGGGGTAGAGCCAAGTGAAGGAAGAAAACCTGAGGAAAAACAATCAGTGGAATGCTGACTGCTAGAGGTAAGTTTGGTGGAGGTAGGTAAAGGAGTTAATAGAGGTAATGATAGTCTGAGTAGGTGGGTAGTTAAGGGAATTTTAGTGAATTTGGAAGGGTAAAATGGGACTGCAATGTAACTAGTATGGTTAAAGCTAGTAACCTAAGAAATTCTAATTTGAAGCTGTAGGCTAGATGAGAAAGGAAAAGTTCGCCATCTAGTGGGGAAAAACTATACTGCTACAGTCGGTCCTGGAGGGAAAAAGTGCATCTAGGAGTAGGAGTGGGAAAAAGTGAAGTCAAGTTCAGAGGCTACGAGAGGAAGGGACGGAGGTAGAAAAGTACAGAGGAGTATGGCTGCTGGCTATCCTGGCAGGGAAGGGTAGGTTTTATACCTAATTAGTTTAGACAAAATATCTTTTACATACAGCAACAAACATACTTTATTGCTTCCTTGAGGGGATGAGTTCGGGGAGAAGTTAGCCTCTATTCCTTGTTGTTAGGAAGAGACAGCAGGTAATATATAAAGTAAGGACATGTCCTAATGCAGGACAGGCAGCTTGCCATGCTGGGTAGACAAAGGGAGAAAGAAGACAAAGTAGGGAAGAAAACATTAAGTTAGCAGCTGAGCCAAGTAACAAATGGTCTTAGTCAGATAAACAATATCAGACAGTACACTCTATAATCAATTACCTGAGTAGCTGGAGTTTGCAATGAAGATATGGTAGGACAGGCTCGATAGATTCAATATCACTATTTAGTAAACTTAGGTAAAGTACTAGCCTAATTCAACAAAAGACCACTACTACATAGTTCTTAAACTTCAAAATACATAGGGAGTAGTGAGGCTCCTCCATTAAGTTAAGTAACCTTATAAGAACTCACAACAACATAATAGTTTCTGGGCACTAAGCAACAACACAGTCTTACTAGTTTAGCATGAATTAAGCACTGTCTAAATTGCTAAGAATGTGGCATTATGACTGCAGTAATAATGCTTTATTCAGAAACGGTGTTAAAGTTAAAATGCTAGTTTAAGCTGGCGTTTCCTGTGAACATGCATACCAAATATGCTGGAAAGTGACCATGGTTCTTCCTGAATGTAGGTAAGTCAGGGTTCAACAGCTCCACATGTACCACACTTAGCCAAATAGTCATTTACAGCGAGAAGCTAGACCCGCACATTTAAGTTAACAGACAGAGCATATATGACAGTAAAATACTTAAAAAGTAGTCATTAAAGTCAAAAACACTAGATAAACCTAGCGTTATATGTATAAATTAATGTCAAACCCAGAAAACATAACATCGGAGCCTATAATTGTGACAATATAAAACAATTCCACAGGGAAGCACATAAGCGAGTAGCCGACTACGGCGATAAGTAGACCAGTGCAGTCAAGGTAACAGTTTAAAGGAATAGCAGTTAAATAACAACATTATCTTCACGAATAAGGTGAAATGCAGCTAAATAATCAACAGCGATACAGTGCAAATACTTACAATAGTTGTGGACGCGAGGGCCCGGGATGCACAGTAGCCAAGAGTAGCCAGGGAGATTAAAGATGGTGCCTCGTAGGACAGGGTATATTTAAATCTTCAGGAAGGATATGAGGTAGTGAAGGGAGGAGAGCGATAAACAGGATGAGGTACAGACCAGAAAAGGCAAGGACTGGATATAGCTAATTGGTCACAAGGATGTAAGGTAGTAAGGGGAGGAAAGAGATAGTCAGGGGGAGGTACAGACCAGTCAAAGCTAAACAGAAGAAAGTATTCAGCAACAGGCAATGGAGACAGGCAGGGGATAAGACATATTCTAGTCAGATTGGTGAAATGAGGAGAGGGATAGAGTAGTGGTCGGAAAGAAACAAGGCAGGGAATGAGATATAGATAGGTAGGAGGAAATAAAGAGGAGAAATGAGGAGCTATAAGGAAGCAGGGGTAGAGCCAAGTGAAGGAAGAAAACCTGAGAAAAACAATCAGTGGAATGCTGACTGCTAGAGGTATGTTTGGTGGAGGTAGGTAAAGGGGGTAATAGAGGTAATGATAGCCTGAGTAGGTTGGGTAGTTAAGAGAATTATAGTGAATTTGGAAGGGTAAAGTGGGACTGCAATGTAACTAGTAAGGTAAAAGCTAATAATTTGAAGCTGTAGGCTAGATGAGAAAGGAAAAGGGTGCCATCTGGTGGGCATAAAATATACTGCTATAGTAGCTCCTGGAGAGAAAAAGTGGATCTAGGAGTAGGGGTGGGAAAAAGTGAAGCCAGGTGCAGAGGCTACGAGAAGAAGGGATGGAGGTAGAGAAGTACAGTGGAGTATGGCTGCTGGCTACCCTGGCAGAGAAGGGTCGGTTTTATACCTAGTTAGTTTAGACAAAATATCTTTTACATACAGCAACAAACATACTTTCTGGCTTCCTTGAGGGGATGAGTTCGGAGAGAAGCTATCCTCTATTCCTTGTTGTTAGGAAGAGACAGTAGGTACTATATAAAATTAAAGAATCGAGGTTGTCACATAGGGAAGGTTTTCAACCCTAATGGAGGACAGGCAGCTTGCCATGCTGGGTAGATAGGCTGGATAGATTCAATATCATTATTTAGGAAACTTAGGCCTGGACGGCCATGGTGGTGCAGCGGTTAGCATTGCCACCTCACTTCAAGAGGTTCTTGGGTTCGATTTTCAGCTGGGGTGCCTTCTGTGTGGAGTCTGCATGTACTCCCTGTGGTTACGTGGGATTTCTCTGGGAGCTCCGGTTTCCTCCCACATGCCAAAGACATGCAGTAGGTGGATTGGATACTCTAAAATTGGCCCTAGGTGTGAGTGTGTGCCTTCTGTGGAAGGTTGGGTGATGGGCTGGCAACTCAACACTGTAAAACTCCACTGCCAATCATGAGCAGACAGATGATCCATTGTGGTGACCCCTAACCAGGAAAAGCCAAAAGAAGAAGGTAAAGTACTAACCTAATTCAACAAAAGACCACTACTACATAGTTCTTAAACTTCAAAATACATATGGAGTAGTGAGGCTCCTCCATTAAATTAAGTAACCTTACAAGAACTCACAATAACATTATATTTTCTGGGCACTAAGCTACAACACAGTCTTAATAGTTTAGCTTGAATTAAGCAGTGTCGAAATCGCTAAGAATGCGGCATTATGACTGTAGTAATGCTTTATTTAGAAAGAGTCTTAAAGTTAAAACCCTAGTTTAAGCTGGCATTTTCTGTGAACATGTATACCAAATATGCTGGAAAGTGACTATGGGAATTCCTGAAGGTAGGTAAGTCAGCTTTCAACAGCTCCACGTGTACCATGCTTAGCCAAATAGTTATTTACAGCAAGAAGCTAGACCTGCACATTTAAGTTAACAGACAGAGCATATATGGTGGTAAAGTACTTAAAAAGTAGTCATTAAAGCCAAAAATGCTAAATAAACCTAGCATTATATGTATAAATTAACGTCAAACCCAGACAACATAACATCAGAGCATATAGTTGTGACAATATAAAACAATTCCACAGGAAAGCACATAAGCGAGTAGCCGATTATGACGATAATTAGACCAGTACAGTCAAGGTAACAGTTTAAAGGAATAGCAGTTGTTGTTTCCTTTGACTTTTCCCAGTTAGGGGTCGCCACAGCAGAGCTCCGGTCCGCTAATGATTGGTAGTTGATTTTTACGTGTCGCGTTACCGGCCCTGATGCACAACCTTCAATGAAGGTACGCCCATTCACACATGTCTCCATGTTTGAAAAGGTGGCAACCCTAGCTGAGAATCGAACCAGACAGCATCTTACTGTGAGGCGACAACACTACCACGGCACCACCAGCAGTTAAATAACAATATTATCTTAACGAATAAGGTGAAATGCAGCTAAATAAATAACAGCGATACAGTGCAAATACTTACAATAGTTGTGGATGCGAGGGCCCGGGATGCACAGCAGCCAAGAGTAGCCAGGGAGATTAAAGATGGCGCCTCGTAGGACAGAGTATATTTAATTCTTCAGAAAGGATATGAGGTAGTGAGGAGAGGAGAGCGATAAACAGGATGAGGTACAGACCAGAAAAGGCAAGGACTGGATATATCTAGTTGGTCACAAGGATGTAAGGTAGTAAGGGGAGGAGAGAGATAGTCAGGGGGAGGTACAGACCAGTCAAAGCTAAACAATAGAAAGTGTTCAGCAACAGGCAATGGAGGCAGGCAGGGGATAAGACATATTCTAGTCAGATTGGTGAAATGAGGAGAGGGATAGAGTAGTGGTCGGAAAGAAACAAGGCAGGGAATGAGATATAGATAGGTAGGAAGAAATAAGGAAGAGAAATGAGGAGCTATAAGGAAGCAGGGGTAGAGCCAAGTGCAGGAAGAAAACCTGAGGAAAACAATCAGTGGAATGCTGACTGCTAGAGGTAAGTTTTGTGGAGGTAGGTAAAGTTCATAGGTTCATAGATTAGTACTAAGCTAACTGCCATTGCGAGCCATTTTAAGCCTAGCCAATTTTCCCCTGTGAGATTCAAACTCTGTACCTTGCATTTGTAAAGCAAACACCTTAACCATTAGGCCACCCTCCCACCCTTAAAGGAGGTAATAGAGGTAATGATAGTCTGAGTAGGTGGGTAGTTAAGCAAATTTTAGTGAATTTGGAAGGGTAAAATGGGACTGCAATGTAACTAGTAAGGTAAAAGCTAGTAACCTAAGAGATTCTAATTTGAAGCTGTAGGCTAGATGAGAAAGGAAAAGGGTACCATCTAGTGGGGAAAAACTATACTGCTACAGTCGGTCCGGGAGGGAAAAAGTGCATCTAGGCGTAGGGGTGGGAAAAAGTGAAGTTAAGTTCAGAGGCTATGAGAGGAAGGGACGGAGGTAGAAAAGTGCAGAGGAGTATGGCTGCTGGCTATCCTGGCAGGGAAGGGTAGGTTTTATACCTAATGAGTTTAGACAAAATATCTTTTACATACAGCAACAAACATACTTTCTCGCTTCCTTGAGGGGATGAGTTCGGAGAGAAGTTAGCCTCTATTCCTTGTTATTAGGAAGAGACAGCAGGTACTATATAAAGTAAGGAATCGAGGTCATCAGGTAGGGCAGGTTTTCATCCCTAATGCAGGACAGGCAGCTTGCCAGGCTGGGTAGACAAAGGGAGAAAGAAGACAAAGTAGGGAAGAAAACATTAAGTTAGCAGCTGAGCCAAGTAACAAATGGTCTTAGTCAGATAAACAATATCAGACAATACACTCTATAATCAATTAGCTGAGTAGCCGGAGTATGCAATGAAAATATGGTAGGGCAGGCTAGATAGATTCAATATCACTATTTAGGAAACGTAGGTAAAGTACTAGCCTAATTCAACAAAAGACCACTACTACATAGTTCTTAAACTTCAAAATACATAGGGAGTAGTGAGGCTCCTCCATTAAGTTAAGTAACCTTATAAGAACTCACAACAGCATTATAGTTTCTGGGCACTAAGCAATAACACAGTCTTACTAGTTTAGCATGAATTAAGCACTGTCTAAATTGCTAAGAATGCGGCGTTATGACTGTAGTAATAATGCTTTATTCAGAAACGGTGTTAAAGTTGAAACGCTAGTTTAAGCTGGAGTTTTCTGTGAACATGCATACCAAATATGCTAGAAAGTGACTATGGGACTTCCTGAAGGTAGGTAAGTCAGCATTCAACAGCTCCATATGTACCACACTTAGCCAAATGGTCATTTACAGTGAGAAGCTAGACCAGCACATTTAAGTTAACAGATAAAGCATATATGGTGGTAAAATACTTAAAAAGTAGTCATTAAAGCCAAAAACACTAGATAAACCTAGCGTTATATGTATAAATTAATGTCAAACCCAGGAAAAACTACCATCCGAGCCTATAGTTGTGACAATATAAAACAATTCCACAGGGAAGCACATAAGCGAGTAGCCGATTACGGCGATAACTAGACCAGTACAACCCCCAAAAACAAACCACACCTGGAGGAATCTTAATCTTAACAGGGTTTATAAAAAAAAGGAAAAAATAAGTCATGACCAAAGTCAGAAAGATCAACTCTTAAATGACAAGAGCTTACTAATAAAACTAAACAGGAAACTAAGAGGACTAATTAAATCCAACAAGGCCAATTAAAAGGTCAAGACAGCTTCTTTGGCTAAAGACAGCCACAAGGCCTCTACAGCTATGTCGGAAAAACTCAAAGGTGACAAGCAACAGTGTGCTGAATTGGTAGTTAATAGTACCCACTTCACTGAGCAGACTGACATACTGAATCTGCTGGCCGACAAATTCAGCTCAAACTTTAACTCCCACTCTCCCCTCTGCAACCCCTTGTGAAATCCCTACCAGCATATCCCTCCCAACTATCATCAAGGAACAGATTATAGAGACACTCACTAAGGCTAAAAATACAGCCTTAATGGGGCCCAACAATATCCCAGGTCCCCACCTAAACAGCCTGAAACATGACTTATTAGGACCACTTGAGTCACTTTTCAATTACAGCCTCAAAACCAGCTATATACCAAGTGAGTGGAGGACGACAATGGTTATCACTCTTCACAAGGGTGGACCATCAACCAACATCAAAAACTACAAATCCAGTAGTCTTTATAGTCTGATATTATCATGGACATAATCATTAACGACATTGGCAACCTACAGACACGGATCCGTCCCAGTTTGGTTTTGTCAAAGGAAAGTCATGCATATTTAACCTGGTAGACTTCTTTGAGAAGGTAACCAAGACAATGAATGAAGGGAAAATGGTACATACTGCCTATCTAGACCTGGCTAAGGCATCCAACATAATACCCCACTCAGGCATTGTGGACAAACTCACTGAACTAGGCATAAATCCCTACACAACTTGCTGGAAATGCTAGCTAGCTCACATATAGGATCCAAGAAATCAGGATTAGTGAGACCACTTCAACCAAGAGGCAGGTCACCAGTGGAGTACATTAGGGCTCCATGCTGGGCCCACTCCTGTTTGTTATCTACTTCTCAAAGGTCATAGCTACTGTCAGGGGCCTCTGGCTCATAAAAGCTATCAAACAATTGCAAACTGGGAGTTAAATTTCCTCCTTGACACTAGCATCCTCCAAAAGGGTCTAACACAGACAAATGATTGGTGCCAAAGCCACAGATTAAAACTCAAGGCAAGTACATTATAATGCCTTTTGGGAAAATGTCTACCCCAGCAAATTACTCTATTTATAAGATACCCCTAAAGGTGACCCAGTAGTTAGAGATCTGAGAATGTATGTAGACAGTAATCTGGCATTTAACACATGGTTCAGAAAGAGAGACAGTCACAAGATCACATACAAGAGTAGCCAACATGCAACTCAGGTAGACTTCCTCCTAGTAAGGAAACGGCACTGGGGTAGAATCCATGATTGCAAAGTCATCCTCAGTGAAACAGTCGGTTCACAGCATAAACCAGTAGCTGCCACAATCAACTGCAAGCAGTGGTCAGTGAAGGTTCTAAGGTCAACAGAGACCAGGCTGAAGACCTGGAAGTTGACTGGAGAGAAAGTACAGCAGTTCAAGGAATTACTCAGGGCTCTAGCACCCCAAGAAGAGGAGGAAATAGGTGGAGTTAAAGAAGGGTGGCAACGCCTAAAAACAGCATGCGTTAGGACTACAGAAAAGATATGTGGCCGAGCCAGGTATGGAAATAAGGTACATAAGGAAAACTGGTGGTGGAATGCAGAAGTGCAGGAAGTAATCAAAAGAAAGAAGGAGTGCAGGAAGAAGTGGGAGATGGAAAAGACTGACCAAGCTAGGAAGGACTACTGGTTGGCTAACAAAGAAACTAAGAAAGAAGTTGCAATAGCAAAGAATAGGGCATCAGAGGCACTCTATCAGCTTCTGGAAAGTGACTCAGTAAGGGGCACAAAGAAACTATATCAAGTTGCAAGGCAAAGACAGAAAGATAAAGAAGATAGTCAGACACCCTTCATAAGGGATTCCAGCAACAACCTGCTTACCAGCCCACAGGACATCAAAGGCAGATGGAAGGAGTATTTCCAGCAGCTTCTGAATGAAGAAAACCCCACAGAAGCGGTACTGCCCCAGAAACAGCCTACAATGAGAGTAGAAGAGGAGCCCAGCTTAGAAGAAGTAAGAGCAGCACTAAGGAAGATGAAGTCAGGGAAAGGAGCAGGCTCAGATGAGGTCACAGCAGGTTTGATAAAGATTCTGGGTGAGATAGTGGAGAAATGGCTCCTGAGGGTACTAATAGCAGCGTGGAGAGAAAGGTGTATCCCAGATCACTGGAGAATAAGCATACTCATACCAGGGTACAAGAACAAAGGGGACATCCACAACTGTGGACATTACAGAGGCATCAAACTCCTACCACATTGCATGAAAGTTCTGGAGAGGGTGATTGATAAACGGATACGCAGAATAGTAGAATGTAAGATGGGAGATGAACAGTTCGGATTCAGATCAGGATGCAGTACAATTGACCCGATGTTTGCATTGAGACAGATACTTTGAGAAGAAACTAGAGAAGAGGAGAGAGTCAAACTTGGCTTTCCTAGACTTGGAGAAAGCATATGACAAGGTCCCAAGAAAGCTGATCTGGGCAGTACTGCGGTGGTTTGAAGTCCCAGAAACATTGGTAGAATTAATACAGGCTATGTACAAGGACCCAGTGACTCAAGTACGAACAGTGTTTGGCCTCACTGAGGGGTTCCCAGTGGGAGTGGGTGTACACCAGGGTTCAGCTCTGAGCCCACTGCTGTTCATACTGGTAATGGACTACATCAGCAAACAGGTTGGAGGGGTCAGAGCAACAAAGCTGCTGTATGCAGACGATGTGGCAGTACAGGCAGACTCTAATCTAGACCTTCAGCAAAGGACAGGAGAATGGAATGCAAATCTGAAGGCACATGGGATGAAACTAAGCACAGATAAGACAGTGGTAATGGCAGCAGATTGGGGAAATCAGAAGAAGCTGAGAATAGAGATAGATGGGAAGATAGTGGAACAGGTAAACAGCTTCAAGTATCTGGGAGGGGTGGTTGAGGAGAAGGGTAGTCTGAATGAAGAGGTCAAAGCTAGAATCAGAGGGGCTGCAGCCAACTGGCATAGAGTATCAGGTGTAGTCTATGACAGAAGAATGCCAAAGAAGCTGAAAAGTAAGGTGTACAAGACAGTGGTGCGACCTGTACTACTGTATGGTACAGAAACCTGGGCAGTAAAGGCAGAACAGTTGAAGAAGCTAGAGGTGATGGAAATGAAGTGCCTGAGAAAGGTGATAGGATGCAGACTCTGGGACAGGCGAAGAAATGAGGACATAAGAGCAGAAGCCAAAGTAGCTCCAATTGCAGAAAAGATCAAAGAGAACAGATTACGATGGTATGGGCACATGTGTAGAAAAGCAGAAGACAATCTGGTGAGGGAGATTTGGGACAGACAGGATGAAGGTAAGAGGAAGCGAGGGCATCCAGCAAAGAGGTGGATGGATTGTGTGAAAGAAGATCTGCGACAGTCAGGCATGAGTGTTGAAGAAGGCAGGAGAGTGGCACTGAATCGAGAGAGTTGGCGACAGTTAATACAATACCCCGACCCCATGTAAATGGGAAAAAGGGGGATGATGATGATGATGATGACGAGTAATCTGGCATTTGACCAACACTTAGCCAAGGTGGTAAGTAAATCATTCTATGTTGCTCAACTTACAAGCAAGGGTATGACATCCAGGACCAAGGAAGATATAGTACGACTCTACTCATCCCTTATCAAATCCATCACTGAGTACAGTGCTTCCTTCGGCACATAACTGACTAGTCATATGCAACAGATAGAATGCCCACAGAGGTTTCTCACCAGTATAATCCAGGGTATTTACAGACTGTCCTATACAGATTGCCTTAGAGCCCTGTTTCTATACTTGGTCTTGTACTGGTTGTTGAGAGGTGATCTGTACTTGGCATCCTAAGATCCATCCAGCCCTGATGGAGCTTTTGCACATTCACAAAATGAGCAGCTCCAGAAACATTAGATCCAGAGATTTGAACTTTGCTTGCAACATAAACAGAACATGCTGGTGAACCAGATATGTGACTCAAAGGATTCTCGTGCTCTGGAATAGGCTCCCCATCCACGTGAAACTGAGTCCATCCCTATCCCCATCCAAAAGTAACCTTGACCATTGGAATGGAAATTGCAAATTCACCCCAGGCTGACCCCCATGTCTGTTATAGACTGTGGCCAACAGTACTTATTCCGTAATTTACATAACTTTTTAGCAATCTCCTTTTTAATATATGCATCCTAACAACCATACAACCCCAGTTAAGTTGCACATGTTACCAAGGGATGCAGTTGGGTTAGTTTGCGTTGCTAGACTTATAAATGCCCTGGTAGTCACTAGCCTAGTATATATCTATAAAACTATGAAAAATGAACCTATTAACATCAGCTGCCCTCATGTATTTGTGTAACTTTGTAACATCAGCTACTCTCATATGCTTAAGTGGAGAATAGTAACATCGGCAACCCACATACACTGGTGAAATGTTATAGCTTTAACTACCTTTCTGCATTGAGAAAACACTGTAATATTAGCTGCTGTCATGCACAAAATGGCTATAACATCAGCTACCCTCATGCACTGATGGAACAATGTAATATCAGCCACCCCCTTCCCCAGTGGGATATCTGTAACATTAGATACCCTCACATACTCCAGGACCCCTGTAATATCAGTTAATCTCATTCACTGGTAGAACACCATAACATCTAACACCCTCATGTTCTAATAGAACACTATAATATCAAATACCATCTAACATTTGTGGAAAACTAACATCAGATGCTATTCTACACTGGTAGAATGCTGTAACATCAGTAATGCTCATAAATTCATAGAACACTAATATCAGCTACCTTATCTACCAGAATTATAACTGTGACTTCAGTTTCCTTCATACACTGCTGGAACAGAAACCTCAGCTAATCTCCTGTCCTGTTTAACACTAATATCATCTGCGCATGTGCATTGGTGTAGCATTACTGATGCTCCAGCACTGCTGGAACACTAGCATCAGCTATCCTAATACATTGTTAGAACATTGCAACCCTTTGCTACCTCATGCACTGGTTAAACACTTTAACATCAACAACCCTCATTCATTGGTAAAGAAATGCAACATCAGCAGGTCATGTCCTCTGGTGGAGCTCTGCAGCATGAGATACCTGTACACATTAGTGGAACACTGCAACATCATTTACCCTCATGCAATTCTGGAACGCTAACATCACCTACCTCATGCTCTGGGGGAATCACTTTAATATTAGCCTCCCTCATGCAATGGGGAAACATGAACTGAGTAACCCTCATGCACTGGTGCAATACTGTAGAACACTGCCATATCAGCTATTCTCATGCACTGGTGCAATACTGTAGAACACTGTCATATCAGCTATTCTCATGCACTGGTACAATACTGTAGAACACTGTCAAATCAGCTATTCTCATGCACTGATGCAATACTGTAGAACACTGTCATATCAGCTATTCTCATTCACTGATGCAATACTGTAGAACACTGTCATATCAGCTATTCTCATGCACTGATGGAATACTGTAGAACACTGTCATATCAGCTATTCTCATGCACTGATGCAATACTGTAGAACACTGTCATAGCTGTTCTCATGCACTGGTGCAATACTGTAGAACACTGTCATATCAGCTATTCTCATGCACTGATGCAATACTGCAGAACACTGTCATATCAGCTGTTCTCATGCACTGATGCAATACTGTAGAACACTGTCATATCAGCTATTCTCATGCACTGATGCAATACTGTAGAACACTGTCATATCAGCTATTCTCATGCACTGGTGCAATACTGTAGAACACTGTCATATCAGCTATTCTCATGTACTGGTACAATACTGTAGAACACTGTCATATCAGCTATGCTCATGCACTGATGGAATACTGTAGAACACTGTCATATCAGCTATTCTCATGCACTGATGGAATGTCTTTACATCATTTATCCCATGAGGTGGTGAAACACTGCAACATGAACCACCCAGTTGCACTGGTGGAAAACTGTAATATCAACAGCATTCAGGCAATGCTGGAAAGGTGTAATATCAGCAACCCTCATGCACTGGTAGAACACAAACATTGGCTACCACATGCACTTGTAGAACACTGTAACATTAGCTATCCTTGTACTTTGGTGTTACATTATAACATAAGATACCCTTGTACACTGATAGAAAAATGAATATCAGCTGCTTTAACACGATGGTAGAACACTGTAGCATCAGCTACCCTCATACTCTGGTAGTATATCATAACATCGGCTACGCTTGTACTCTGGCAGTACATCGTAACATCAGCTACCCTCATACTCTGGTGTTACACTGTAACATTGACTACCTTCATGAATTCTTTGGTGGGAAACTGCAACATCAGCTACCCTCATATTCTGGTGGTGCAGCATAACATCAGCTACCGTTACACGATAATGGGAAAACTAACATCAACTACTTCACACACTGGTGAAA
Organism: Protopterus annectens; assembly: GCF_019279795.1. Classification (NCBI taxonomy): domain Eukaryota; kingdom Metazoa; phylum Chordata; order Ceratodontiformes; family Protopteridae; genus Protopterus; species Protopterus annectens. The sequence goes on along the minus strand of NC_056746.1, from coordinate 215,301,001 downwards.
CACTGTAACATCAGTTACCCTGCAGCTCTTGAGGAGCACTGCAACATTAATTACCCTCATGCACTGGTAAAACAATGTAACATCAACTACCCTCATGCACTGATGTACAAAGTAATATCAGATGCCCACATTCACTGGTGAATGTTAGTGAAGAACCTGAGGTATTTCAGAAAGGTTTGGAATGTAGTGAATATTTTTAACTGCCCTCAAATTTTGGAAGTAATTCCAGTGCTTACGTCCATACATTAAGATTATTTTTTCAAGAGACTGAAATTCAGATAAGGAAAAAAAATCAATGCTGTGTTGCTAAGTAAATACCTCACAAGCTACAATGCATTTGTGCAGAAAATCAGAAAATGTTACATAAGCAGGTGTATGAGTGAGTTTGTGTGTGTGTGTGTGTGTGTGTGTGTGTGTGTGTGTGTGTGTGTGTGTGTGTGTGTGTGTGTGTGTGTGTGTGTGTGTGTGTGAGAGAGAGAGAGACAGAGGAATGTCAAAAGAATTTTTATTACCTAATAATTTTCACTGTAACCATAATTATATTGTTATAGTGTAACACCAAGGTATGAGGGTAGCTAATGTTACAAAGAGTGCTTGTCTGTGTATGTGTGTGTGAGAGAGAGAGAGAGAGAGAGAGAGGGGAATGCTAAAATAACAGTTTTATTACCAAATAGATTTTGTATTTTTAAGGATAAAAGACAAATATTGTCAGTAGTTTGCATGTATTTTTATTGCAGTTATTTAATAGTCAAAGTGCCTGAAGATATAACAACACACTAATTTTTAGCACACACACACACACACACACACACACACACACACACACACACACACACACACACACACACACACACACACACACACACACACACACACACACACACACACACACACACATTGCATTACTTATTAAAGCTTTTTATCCACTCAAGTTATTGCACTTTCCTGTCAAGTATTAAAATGAAAATTAGTAGGGCATATAAAATTTTACAAGATAACCATAGGAATCAATCAGATGAGTCTAGCAAAGATTGAAAAAAGAGAATGGAAAGGCAATTTACAAGGGAACAATGGAAAGACATTTATATGGCTCCCAAGTATGCAACAAAATTCAGAAGATTTAGGACGCCTGTGTGGAAGTGTTTACATAGCTATTTTATATCCCACACAATCTTCATAGAATTTGTTTTCAGGTTAATAGCAAATGCTAGAGGTGTGATTGGAAAGATAGAAATAATTGTAAACATGCTTTCTGCGAATGTAATAAGCTGAAGGTTTTTGTTTGTTTGTCTTTCAGCTTTTTCCCGGTAATTGGTCGCCACAGCGGATCTCTGGTCCGCTAATGATTGGCAGTAGATTTTTACGAAACGCCGAGGTGCCAGCTTGACACCCAACCTTCAACGAAGGCATGCCCATTCACGTACATATATCTTTCGAAAGCTACCCAACCATGGGGAGGACATGCAGACTCCACACAGAAGGCAATCCCAAGCCAGGCCGAGAATCAAACGGGAGAACCTCCTGCTATGAGGTAACAACGCTAACGCCGTACCACCACGGTTACCCAATAAGCTGAATGTTACTGGTTGCCAAAAAAGCAATTACTAGAAAATGGAAATCAAAATCTAAATGACATGTAACTGACATATTGAGCATTGTAAAAGAGATAAATGAACTTGTCGTGGGATCATTAGAAAAGTGAACGAGCAAATTACATTGAAATAAATGGAATTTGTTGAAACTATACATGCTAAGGATATAGAATGAGGTTTAAGGGAAGGCAGCAATTGAGCAAATTATGTAATGTTGTAGTGAATTAAAACTGCTTTAAAATGTGTTTACTGCATGAAAATAACAATGGAAAATGGCACCATGGTTTGTTTTCTTTTCTATTAACATATCCATGTTACTGATTCAACTGTGATGGTTTAATAAAGTTGTTTTAAAAAGATCAGTAATGCTTACTTTTTTAAGGGGAATGTGAGCTGCATAAAGCGTTTTTATTACATTTGCTGTACAAAATCATATTCTGATGAATATGCATGTGCATTTCTTAAAATGCTTATTCTGTACATTCAGATATACCAGTTCTAATATTGTATGTTCAAAAAACTGCATATTCTGTTTTTTTTTTTTTTTTAACTTTTACAGACTTGGTTTTTTGCTGCCACCTGGTGGTTAAATCTAAAGCTAACATGAATTTGCACATTCCTGACAAAAGAAAAATCACTTTGAAATGTTGTGCAGCATGTTTAATGCATTGCTCATACAGTTATTCTCTTGTTTGTTGTTGTCTTTCGGCTTTTCTCGGTTAGGGGTCGCCACAGCAGAACTCCGGTCCGCTAATGATTGGCAGTAGATTTTTATGTGCCGGGTTGCCAGCCCTGATGCGCAACCTTCAACGAAGGTACGCCCATTCACGCATGTCTCCACACAGAAGACAGTCTAGCTGAGAATCGAACAGGACAACGTCTTACTGTGAGGTGACAACGCTACCGCAGCACCATCACCGCAGTTACAGTTATTCTCTTGTTTGTATCCTTTCCAAATACTGTCATTGACTTTATCCATACTTCTGAATGTGGTTTAGGGATACTAAGTATGGCTTTCTGTTTTAGGTATCAACCACATCAGCATAACTACACAATAAAAATACAACTGGTATCGCAGATAATGGTTGTGTAGTGTTCATTTCTTTATTTGTTATGGCTTTCCTCAAGACTCTTTCCAACAGCTGAGTATACCTCTCCCTCTATATCTTTGAGAGCTACACAGAGTACCCATATGGTCTGACATGGACCTGACAGAATAAGTACAATAACTCTGTATCTCTCTGGAATTATCTGCCTGTGAATACAAGTTTGTTCATAAGTTACTTGTAAACTTAAGATTACAGAGCCATCAAGACCTCAACCTCATTACTCTTGTAGGGAAAATATTAGAATAGCTCCCTCTGGCTAGAAGTATTATGTGTTAGCTGATTAATACCCATTAAAATGCCAAGACTGGCATTGAGGGTAATCATGGAGGTGCTTTGCTCGATGTTTGGAGGGATCCACTCCAAAGGTGTAGAAGGTATTGAGTAAAAAACTATCAATCTGAAGGGTATTGTTGATCGTACCATGGAGATTTAGGTCTTTGGATCAAATGTTTATTAGACTATTTGTTTTGCAAAGGTGGAGAAAGCCAAAAGCACAAAGTCTTTCATTGAGATAAATATTTAGTAAAGTTTGCCTCTCAAGAACATGTATGAGGTGGAGAAGAGAGAAAATAATTTTTACTTGTCTGGATAACTTAATTGGCCTAAATGAAGAATTGTTTTTTTTTAAGTTTGGAATCTTTGTAGTCTTTTGATTTATGCAATGTACTTATACAGGAAGAGTCCAAACGGGATAATGGTGGGTCCAGTAGCATAGCTAGGGCAGTGCAAATGGGACAACTGCACCAAGTGCAAAGTGTAAGGAGTTGTGGTCTAAACTGTAGCAACTGTTTGATACAGTTTAAAAGAAAAACATTATTTTTCTTTATTTCTAACTAAAACCCGAGCACTGTAGTTCTGCATGCATAGTATAAACTCTATCTGCTGCTTGCTTCATTTGTAACAAGCAGTTTGCTACATTTTAAAAGAAAACAATTTTTCTTTTTCCTTTTCTTAAATTTAAAATTTGAGGAAGGAGGGTCAGAGGCAGGGACATGAGTTTTACAATATCACACAGTGAAGACTCTAGCTTTGAATGTTTACTCGTATAAGACTTTAGCTATGTTTTCTGTGTCAGAATGGGATATACCATGGATATAGGGTCAGAGTAGAACTGGGTATCACTTCTGAGTTTCTTAAGGTAGCTGAAAAAGGCCTTGTAATTATCATTGCAACTGATGACTACTCTGAATTTATAACTAGTTTTACAATCCTTGATGGTCTGCCTAAGGATCTTGCTTAATACTTTCGGAGTACTTCTATAGTAAGGAAGAGAGGATTTTTTTTTTTTTGCGGAGAGTCATGATCTCTTTCTTTTTTACAGAGATGATTTATATGAGAATTCTACCGTACAAGCTTGTTTTTGAATTTATCACAATTTATGTAGTGGATAGAAACAGCTTCTTCAGTGCGTTTATTCATGAGGGAGTAAAACTCTGAGGAGCTTGGAGAAGCAAAAGTGTCATCATGAAGTGCTTTGTTTAACAAGATGCCCCAGACAGGGTTGCCCAGATTACTGATAAATAGAGAAAATTGGTTTTAGAACAGTCTTGAAATGTGGTAGGTTTTATGCGTGAAAGTCTTGTATTAAGGGCAAAGGTTATAGCTAGGTAATCTAATTTAACCAAGAAGGTAGAGACATGCAAGGTAGTGTAGGAAGGAGAACAGTAGGTAAGGAGAAAATTAACTAGATGTACATCAAAGGATGTAGGGATAATTTGTACTTAGGACTTGGCATTTACAAAATCAAGGAACCTCTAAACGTATTTATTGGTGGTTGTATAGGTCAGGTAGTTGATTATGTCTAATTAAATTCATACATAATAATAAGCATTTCGCTTAATGGGCAGCATTTTGTGTTGATTTAGATGCTCTATATGCTCTGAAGAAGACATCGAAGGAAACCTGCAGTTAACTGATGCAGGTAGTGATGTTGTTGAGATACACTAGGATCTCTAAATGTTCTAGAATGGTACCATGGTAGATCCAAAACAATACTGTAAGGTTCCTGATAAATATGGATATGCAGCCAAAGCTTTCAATAATCCAAAACATATGGTAGGTACAATGCCATGGAAAGGAGGGATTTTTTTTATTGTTCTTGTTATTGTTATTGTTATGAACCAAAATCATGGTACCTACACAACTATGGGTATCTACAAGTGTAAGGTAGGCCTCAAGCTCAGACATTTTGTTGTTTAAGCTCCTAGAAATGAGCAGAGCAATCGTGATAGTGTTTGATTTTGAACTTGCTAGATGAGCATGCTCATGAATTGAGCATTGCCTAAAAATAGGCACTATGAGGGAAACAAAAGTTTGAGCCACTTTAGGAAAGCCATGTGAAGAGAGATGTAGTTAGTAAATAACAAAGCAGGATGTTTTTTTAACCATGTTGTCCCAAGCAGACATATAGTGTCTCCCCTTCCCCACCATTGCCTAGAGTAGCAGCAGTTAATAAGCCAGTCATTGTAACCATTTTTTTAAACTCTTGCACCATTCTTGGAAAGGGAAGAATGCTGCTCAGTGATACTGGTTTACTTTCCTAGGACACATAGGTGGTGAGCTCTGTTGTGTCTCACTGCCTGTCCCTTAGTGTAGAGTACCTATGGTCATTTATCCCACATGGGTGACAACAAGATCACAGTTATACTTAAAATGGCATCGGTCCTGATGGCCCTTGTAACATTGCTCCTGATCCTAGCACCAGAGAGACAATTGATCATATTCTTGTTCTTATCCTGTCTGACAAGTGCAATGTCAATGTCTCTGACACTCGAGTCACCTGTAACAAACACCTTGCAATTAGACATAGGTGTAGGTGTTCTGCAGGTACTATTGTGGGTGCAGATACTAATGCACACCTAGATGCCTGAGATCTTCTAAATGAGTAACTAAAAGGCTTAGGCTGAGATTTTTTACAATCTCAGCATAAGTGATACAGTATGCTGCTGTTTTATGGCAATATTAGGAGTACAGATGTTTACCATCCATCTGAGTATGTAATTTTGTTTTTTACATAATAAGTTAGAAGCATATACAAGTAAAGAGCTGTCAGTAAAAATAAAGCAGTTCTCACAGTGCCTCAAATATACCTAGTAATGACAAACTGATTCTAAACATTCTGCAAGCACCAAATTCAGTCTCTATGAAGTTCTGGTGGAGCTTTGTATACATCCTCATTTGCCGTCATGTACTGATAGAACACTATGACTTCAGCTACCCTCATGCACTGATGGAACACTATGACATCAGCTACCCTCATGCACTGATGGAACACTATGACATTAGCTACCCTCATGCACTGATGGAACACTATGACATCAGCTACCCTCATGCACTGATGGAACACTATGACATCAGCTACCCTCATGCACTGATGGAACACTAAAATCAGAAACCCCCCAAGCACTAGTAGAACAATGTGACATCACCTACCCTCATGCAATTTTAGAACACTGTGGTATCAGCTACACTCATGAACTGGAAGAATCCTGTAATATTGTTTTCACTTATTCCATGCACTGGTGGAATGGTGTAAGATCATTTTCACTTATCCCATGATGTAATAGTGGAATGTTGTAATGTCATTTAACCTATGCATTGGTCCAGTGGTGTAAGATCAGCTAGCCTCATACAATGACTGGTTACTTTAACATCAACTACCTTCCTGCACTGATGGAACACTAAACATCAGAAACTCATAAGCACTGATAGAACACTGTAACATCATTTATTATGAATTTATCATTATTTATTTTTAATCAAAAATGTATAATCTGCTTCTCTTCTGCAGTGGTGAAACTTTGTAATATAAGCCACCCTAATATACTGGAGGGGCATTGTATGGTCAGCTACCCTCATACACTGATAGGACAGTCTCGTACCCTTCACTATCATGATCATGTGGAATGCTGTAACATGTTATACCCTTGTGCATTGGTGCAATATTAGGTACTGTCATACACTGGTGGAATGCTGTAACATGTTATATCCTCATGCATTGGTGTGATATTAGGTACTATCACACATTTGTGGAATGCTGTAACATGTTATATCCTCGTGCATTGGTGCAATATTAGGTACTGCCATACACTGGTGGAATGCTGTAACATGTTATACTCTCATGCATTGGTGCAATATTAGGTACTGTCATACATTGGTGGAATGCTGTAACATGTTATACCCTCATGCACTGGTGCAATATTAGGTACTGTCATACATTGGTGGAATGCTGTAACGTGTTATACCCTCATGCAATGGTGCAATATAATGCACTGTCATACATTGGTGGAATGCTGTAACATGTTATACCCTTGTGCAAGAACTTAAAATCTTCCTCCTTAACTCTAGCTCCTGCCCATGCCAGGATCCTACTTAATCCCCCCCACCACACACACACACACACACACACACACACACACACACACACACACACACACACACACACACACACACACACACACACACACACACACACACACACATGCACACTTCTCTTTCATCTCTCTTTATTCTAAAACTTTGAGCTTTTTATTACTTATACTGTTTGTAAATAGCAACACTATCGGTCTAGCTCTGTTTGCTGTAATATTATGAAATGCTTATGCAAATGTAAGTCTGATTTGTCTCTAAATTTACATCTGCTGTTTCACTCTGCCATTTTTATCTTGTATATACTTTACATGTAACTTTATTACTGTCAGCTTGTGCAATGATATAATTATGTAATATTCTTCCTTTTTTTTGAATGTATGCATGTTAAATTCTTATTTATTTTTCTGGAGCTTCTCTCCTTGGGTCTCCACTGAAAATGGGCCTTTGGCTCAGCTGGACTAACCCAGTTAACAAACAACAAACAAACAAACAAATAAATAAATAAATAAATATTAGGTACTGTCATACATTGGTGGACTGCTGTAACATGTTTTACCCTCACGTACTGGTGCAATATTAGGTACTGTTATAAATTGGTGGAATGCTATAACATGTTATACCCTCAAGTACTGGTGCAATATTAGGAGCTGTCATACATTGGTGGAATGCTGTAACATGTTATACTCTCATGCATTGGTGTAATGGTAGGTACTGTCATACACTGGTGGAATGCTATAAGATCGGCTACCTACATGCATTGGTGGAACATGTAGAATAAGCTGCAACCATTCACTGGTTTAATGCACTCACATGAGCTACTGTCATGCACTAATGGAACACTCAGCTATTCTCACACACTGGTGAAATTGTGGAATTAGATAATATCAGCCATTCTCAGAAAGGTTTCTGTGCCAAGCCTAAGGATATTCTTGATATCATAATTAATGAGATAGTTATGACAGCTCCATAGCCTTACAGATCAGACTCATAAGACTGATTTGTCTGTAGTTTACAAGGCTGTAGTAGGGTCACCTTTGTAGAAGGGCATTGTGATGACATGGGCTAGTGCCAGCATAGCTAACTGGAGTTTTGTAAACAATGATATCCTTTGAATACTAAACTGATGTGTACAAGATGCTTCTGTTACAAATGTATTGGAACTGTATGGCATTTGAATATCAAACTGAATGTATTAGAACTGCATGGCATTTGAATACCACACTGACATGACAGATGCTTATGTTACAAATATATTAGAACTGTATGCATTTGAATATCAAAATATATTTGTAAAGTAGCTAGTTTTGAAAAATGTATCAACAGTTGGTTCTGCTGGACAGAAAGGAAATATACATGCAGGTAGTAACTGAAAAATGCATATACTGTAACTGAGAATACTGGAAGACCAGAGGTTAACCAGCTAGCATACTTTAAGAAAACTAAGGGAAATGTTAAATGAGCTGTTAAACCATTAAAATGGCATCCCAGAGTGATGAATAGGACTGGAGATAGAAGGTCTGGAAGAAGCCATTGTTTATTAGCTTCAGTAAAAAGAGGGGAAGTGCTGTGATTGTTTCTTGGCCTCAGGCCTGCTATAAATATTAGAAAAGCTCTAGATATGCATTTTGTACCTTTCTATGTCAATTTCCTCTCTCAGTCTCCAAAGGGGATAGTGTGTGAACCTAGACTCAGGTAACCAGATGAGGTCATGCTGCCAGCTCTGGAAATAATATTTTTTAGATATTACAGGGAGTAATCTCTGAGTATTGAGTATTCTGTTTGGGAGCATGACTAGAAAGACTGCTCTCATATTTATCTTGCCTTCCCCAAGTAAGTTATTAGGGAACAGTAATTTCTTTAGATCAGTCAGGAATATATAGCAAGATTAGTTTATTACTGTTTTTCTATATGTGTCTGAGTCTGTCCATCAGGATAATTTTTTTAATATTTCCTGTGATTTGAATTCTGTGGTTTGCAAATATATATTCAGTAATTTTCATGTTCCTTCATTATTTATTATTAAATATAGTTAAAACTTTTATTGTGGCTGGTTCTTTTAGAAATTTTTAACCTTAGATAGTGCTTATATTTATTTGGTGACACTGTGAGGCCACTCCTGAGAGTTCTGCTATGAGGTCAACTACTACCATTTGTATTAGTATTAATATTTCACAGTATAATTGGATATCCTTTGTAAGGGCCTTAGACTAGCTTGCTGGAAGAGTGTCTCATGGCAGTGATTGTGATAACTACCATATAATTATTTGTGCCAGCCTTTCCCAGGTGTGTGTGTGTGTGTGTGTGTGTGTGTGTGTGTGTGTGTGTGTGTGTGTGTGTGTGTGTGTGTGTGTGTAATCAAATCTCACAGTGTGTGGGTGTCAGCTACTTAGGGCAGGGACACGAAGCACTGGTTTCACAGAGAGGGTGCTGAAGGACTTGGCTAGGACACTCAGCTGAGGACTTAACCCTATAGCTGTGCTATTGGGTAGCCTTATTGGGGCCCTGGAGGCAGATAGATATAAAGAAATCTAGACCCTGGGCTGACTGTGTTCCCTGTGTGCTCTTAAGGGAAACTGTACTTGCTGCTGAGAGCTGCATCTGAAAATACTGTGTGTATCCACTTCTATTCCAAGTGAATGTCCCTCTCCAGTGTCAGTGGTGAGGATTCAGGCTCCTTGATTACTGGACCAGTGTGGGACATCACAGGCATCATCACAGCAGTTCACCACGGTCAGGGATTGTAGCCTGTGTCGAAGGTTAAGTTATATAATTTAGGGATTTAATTTAAGGAGAGTTCAGGAAGAGTATGTTTGATACTGTTTATTAAGCACACAGGTATTTGCCAGGACTCATGGATAAAGTGTTTCTGTTTTCCGATAACACATTAAGAACATGTTCCTTTAGTGGGTGTAAGGGATACTGAGGTAAGTGGTATTTGAATAGGGGTTTTGGGGGTGAAGTCTGTGATGAACTTGTGTGATAGTATATTTGTGATACCACTGGGGTCAGTGTGGGGGTCATTGGGGTCAGAGTGGGGGACCCAATTAAGGAAAACTCAGAGCAATGTTAAATGTTGGTTCTTAGTTTTCTAACATAGCTAAAAAAGGAACTGTAGCTCTCCTTCACTTCAGAAGACAATCTGCATTCATGCACTGCTTTGTCAGTCTTTACAGTGCATTTAATTGTCTTGGTGATATGTTTTATAATATCATCATTCTGAGGAGTTTTAACCTTACTGTACAGTTAAAGGATTTTTTTCTCTTGTTATAACATTTATTTATGTCAGATGATCAAATGGGGGGTTAAATTTTGGATTGGCATTGTATTTGGCTTCGGTCAGGACTGCTAGATCTATTCATTTGTATAAGTGGGAAAAAACTCCTTAGTGAAGTTGGCTGCTATGTCAGGGTCAGCAGTGGTGCTCTTATAGGAAAGCTTATTTTTCATCATATAATTTTATAAGGTTCACCCTTTTGAAGTTCTTAAGTATGAATACATCGGGTAATGGGGACATACATCCCTACTGTCCAGATTTTTGGTCTCTTCCTATTAAAATTTGTGTTTTTCTGGAAAATCAGTCATGACTGATACTACATCTATATGAATTTCAGATGTCATATCCTTCAAAAATGCATTTTAATGCAGAACTTATAATTCTAGAAATGTTCTAAGTTTATAAAAGCAATATTTATGTCTGGCTTTGTTCAGATTTCTTGCACTTAGAGGTTGAGAGGTATGACTGGGAATATGGTAGTTCTGAGATTAAATGTCACAAGTTTATGGGTTGGCTTAACTGCTGGAGGCAAGACAACAGGGGTAGAATAGGTCAAGACAATATTTATGAGGAACAGATCACATATATTTTGGCCTCTAATGCGTTTGCTAGCTATTTGATCCAGGGAGTTCCTGTTTATCAGATCCAAAATCTCAGGGCATACTCTGCATTACAGGCATAGGTGCTCCATCTATGACAGGGTACTTGAAGTCACTTAGGATTCTGGAGTTATTGCTTATACAAATTTCTTCTAAAACTTCTAGGAATATAACACAATCATTTGGGAACATGGGGGAAGTCTGTAGAATGCTCCAAGATGGAAGCTTGTCTTGTCCATGGTAATCTAAATTTCCAAGACCTCAGTTTGAGGATTTTTGGGTATTAGTCTAATGAGCTATGACCTTTGACTAATATAGAGATACCACCAGGCTAAAGTCATGGTAGGTGCATAGCCCAACTATGGATGGAGTGTTTTCTTTACATTTCCAGATACAAGTACAACTCAGCATTGTTTAATTTCTTATTGAGACTCCTGGCATTGTGAAGAGCTGCCTTAAAATTATCCAGTTTAGTGTTACATGAATTTGCTAAACTGGCATGTCTATTAAATGGACACTGACTACAAAAGGCACAGTGGAGGCAGCAAAGACTTTTCCAGAAAGCAGAAATCTTTGAATGAGAGATGTAGGCCATCATTTGCAAAACAATTAGGACTACTAATTATCTCATCCAAGGCTGATACATACCAGGTTCTTCTAAAAGGAAACCAGCTATTAAGCCAATTATCTCCTTTTTGTATCTAGGCATCATTCTTGGTGAAGGATGGGTTCCACTCCAAACCATGGTCTTACCAGAATCTGTCACATGCATAAAATGTTTTAAATGTTTCCCTGCATGTCCCTTAGAGGGTTGCATTTTCACATGGACCACTTCTGTTGAGGTCTAGTCTTACATGTTGTCTGAGTCTTTAGCAAAGATTTCTTTATGAAATCAATGTATGTCATTTTTGTATGATCTGTTTGTGAATATGGCAGTAGCTGGTGATGAGGGTGTGATTATGTGATGCTCACTGCATATTACTAATTGTGGAGAGATGCTATCATATTAACAAGATATTTTCACCTCTCATATACTGAGTTTTTTGTTGTGCTTAGTTGGAGTTCATTATCAGTGAGCATAAAGCAGTGACAACACTGCCTAAGGACACCTAGTGCTAGGAGACTGGTAATGAAAAGGGAACAAGTTTGCTGGCCCACCATATTGTCCAGTATTTTAAGTGTTAGCTAGTTAAGTGCAAAAGGCAACTAACAATAGGCTGGGGAGGTACTTTCAGTATCAGTAGTACCAACAATGAGGCTACCAGTGAAACTTGAAGGAAATCAGAGCAGCTAAAACAAGAGAAGCTTAAGCTAATGCTGCCCTGGGCACAGTCAAGCCAGATGTCAATTAGGAGAACAAATGATGATTTGAGAGTGTTTATTAAAGAAAGGAAATGGAAATGCTCTCACTACCCACTATCCTGCTACAAGTATAGCAGCACTGCATGGAGCACAGCTCACTTCATGGCTGTGCAAAAACAGCAGTTAAGCAAAACAAAAGAAACAAAGTAACCAATCAGAAAGCAGGTCTAGAAAAAAGCCACCTGTTGTCAGACGCTCAGAAAATGGCAGCAATTAACCTTTTCACACAATAATATCTACTGCAAGTTTCTAGGATGGCCCCCGATTTCTGGCTAAGCACGACATTCTTTATGAAAACTGCAGTTTTTAATTAAATGCTACAAAACACAGTTAAGAATAGTTTAAACTGTTAAACTAAATTAAGCCAATAAATTTTACTTTCCGGATGTAGAAGGGACTCAGAACAATTGTCAAATCAGGTGCAAAATATCTTAATTCAGTTCGCAGAGATGAAGCTCAGAGCAGTCTAGACAAACAAGCAGCAATAGATAGCAATTAAACAAAACACAATAACCAACCAGAAATAATTTTGAGAGAGCCAACGGTACTCAGACACTCAGAAAATGGCAATAAATAACCATTCAAGAAACACACATGCTAGCCGCAGCATTTCTTCATACAGTTGTGAGCTTTCATATGAGGCTAAGCAACTCTGTCTGTTTCACCTGACTGTTGAGATATTTACAGAAATATGCAAATAATTACAATACAAATAAATAGTATATAAATACTATTCAATTTTATTTTATCTGCACTAGACAAAAGCCAAATATCAGCACATTGTATAAACTTAAGACAAAGGCCAGGATTTAATAAACTCCATGTAGGAACAGTGTTCTTCCTACATGGAGTGAATGGTGTCCATGTCTGCATCCCCCTCTTGGCAGTGTGCCTTGCATATTGATGAAGGCACGCTACTGAAATGGAGCTGTGTACACATACTGAATCTCAGTGCTAGGGGAAGTGTTACAGTGCTCGCAGAGCTGTAACATGCCCCTTGCACTGTCAAAGTGCCGTACTGCACTTTACAAGCAAGAAAAGTGTTCTTGGACCCTGAAATTATGAATGGCAACTGAATGTCATGCAGGGTGTGGGTGACAGGTACTGTAACATACCCCCTGCACTGTGAAAGTGCTGTATGGCACTTTGCAATCAAAAAAGTGTCCTCGGACACTTAAATGATGAATGGGAAGTAATATTATGTAAGGGGTGTGTTACAGATACTGTAATACACCCCCTGCAATGTGAAAGTGCTGTACGGCACTTTACAATAAAAAAGTGTCCTCGCACACATACCTCTCAACCTCTTACAGCAAGAAGTCTGGACATAGCTGTCAGTAAAAGTGGGACAAAAGCCCATAAATAGGGACAGTTTTTAAATATTGCTCTTACAAACTTAGAAAGCTGATAGAATGACAGGTTTTGCAATAGCATGATTTTCTGAGTAGTATGTCACCTGAAACCCAAATGTGGACAGTGTGTGAAAATCTGTACAGTTGAGAGGCTGACTTGAAAATGAAGTAATGTCATGTAGGGGGTGTATTACAGTAGCCATCATAGGCATACAGCAGTAAAACAATAAAGAAAGTGTCCTCGGACACTTATTTCATAATTGAAGTGTGATGTTTCACTTAAAATTAATGGCTTTTTTTTTATTTCTTTTTATGTAAAGCTTAAGCATAGCTGAGTGGGTTTGTGTGGTGCGGCACAGTGCTCAGCAGTGCTTAAATGTAATGAAGAGCTATATAGAAATGTATAGCTGAAATTTTTTCAGCTTAGTTCACTGAGTGGTTAGAGTCATGGCTTTGCGTGCAATAGGTGCACGGTTCAAATACCACACTAGACCATTTAGCTTTTACATGGGAAAGCATTTTTCTATTATTCTTTTATTTCATTTAATGATGCAGCAATTAATATTTGTTAACCAGGGTAGTGCAGCTGGTCCAAAATCCCAGTGTCAGTGGAGATATGAGTTAAAACCCCCCATTTAAACACAAGTATCCCATACAGTGCAGTCACACCCCAAGGTAATGTAATAAAAGCACATAGAGGGAGTTCATGTAAAGTAAAATATATACACTTAATAATAATGTATCAGTAATGAGTAGTTAATATTCAAGTCTGACTTTTTTAAATGAAAACTTTAGTTTGCACTTAGCTCAGTTTTGCTGAGCACTGCTAAGCCAAACTAAGCAATGCTTAAACAGGACCTGTCTGAGCAATACTTAGCAGTGCTTAGCTCAGCTTAGCTGGTTTAAGCAATCTCGTTCTAAGCACTCCTCAGCTCAGTTGAGCAGATTTGCACACCACTAAGCACTGCTAAGCATTTGCCACTTTAAGCACTGCTCAACTCAGCTTAGTGGATTTGTGCACTGCTGAGCTTTGCTCAGCATTTTTAAAACTGGTCCAATGGCAGCAAAGGGCAGGAATATGGCCTTATTTAGACCACACAGGTGGGAATACAAGCAGAACCTGTTAGAGTTTGATCCCTGTAGGAGCTATGGCAGGTTGTGGTAAAGGAGAATGCTTTTGGGCACAGTGCTGGGGCATGTGGAGTCCAGGGTAATGGCTGGGCTCCTTGTAAAGAACTATGACATCAGACTGCTAAAGAGCCAGTACCTGGGCTCAGAATACAAGTCTGAGGCCTGAGACCATCTGGCATGTGAGCTCAACAATGCCACTGGCATCCATCATACTGGTGAGCAGGTCCATCATCATTATGATGACTTGAAATGGAGGAAGGGGGTGTTCTTGGCCCAATGGATCCAAGATGCTTGGGACGTGAATGCCCCAGAAGTTTGTAAGTATAGCAACTAGTGATTTATCAAATTATAGTATGAATATCTGATAGACAGGCATGCATAATTGTGTGTCTTCTCCCTACAGCTGCAGAGGAGAGGGTTCACAACATGGAGGACCACAGAGGATGACTGGTGAGGCTGCACCAACAGTGTGGTGAGTACAGATATATCTTGCAATATATATATATATATATATATATATATATATATATATATATATATATATATATATATATATATATATTTATATATATATATATATATATGTGTATATATATATATATATATATATATATATATATATATATATATATATATATAGTCCAATAAATAAAAAAGTGTAATTGTTTACTGCCATTAGGTATAGTATGTTCTGAGTGTACTGAATAAATGTGTTGTTAGACCAATATTCATATAAGTAACTAATGCCAGGTACTGTGTAATACAGACAAAGGTAGCAAATAAGCTAGTATTGATGAAAGGAAGCCAATGCTGTAGTAATACTGTGTAGGAATGAATCTGTTAATAAGCTATATTGTACTTGCTACTGTGAAAGTAATAACTAACATACATTCATCATCTACAGGATATGCAGTACAACTGAATGTAGAAGTTAGAATGTAATAAACCACTGTGTCATGTTACCCACAATAAGGCTTATTCTAAAAATCTGTTGTGTTTAATCGGGTCTGTTGTTGAAGAAATGCAAGTGTACAGGTGCTACACAACAAATATGGCTTTGAGTGTGTTTTGTCTGCTAGGCAGCTGTTATGGCAAACTGTAGATGTAGAACTGTAAAACAAGATACAATGGAAAGTGATACATGTTCTGCACTAAGATCTGAACCTTGAATAGTAATGTGTAATGTATTATAGTGTGCTCCCTGCAGCATTGTCTTGTGTTAACCTCTGCATTTCAGCTACATGTATTTCTGAATGTAGGTATGCTGATGCAGGCAAGTATGAGACCATGATAGGTGGAGACTGCAAATATATAATGATGTGCAAATGTGTATGGGTTGGGTATGCGACCCAGCAGCCTGCTGTGGTCTGTACAGATCACACATAGTCACATCCACTAGAGGTTAAATGTGTACACCTGCATTGAAAGTATTAATATACAGTACACTAATTATCTTATCATGCATGAATCTCAGGCATGTATGTTCAACTGTCACTACAGTCCTCTGTGACACTTCACTTAAAGTATAAGGTCAGAGTGTGTAACCAAGTGCATTTTAGGCAAAAATCAACCAAGCAGTAGACAGCAGTGGCCCAGTAGCTCAGTGTGATAAGCAATAGATATGTTGTTTAGTTTAGCACACACAGACCATGTTTGAATCCAGGGACTGGTACTAAGATGTGTTTATAGTTACACACAAGTAATCCTGACTGTTTGTAGAAACATTCAGGTAGTGTTAACAGATATTTTCTCCACAGGGCTGACAGGTAAAGAAATGTTTGTATTAGCTGTATGAAGGGTATAGTAATAAACTGTGTACAAATGTTCCAGTGCCCAGCCCCATGCCTACAAATGACAGCAGGATAGCTATATACATTATGCACTCTTCCCAATGCATGTCTCTCAAGTGTCATGCTGTCATGGCTAGTGATCACTGTTGCCAATAACCTTGCACACAGATAAAAATCCAGTAGAAGTATGCCATTAGCACAGTCACACAACATCAGTGCAGGGTACACCTTGTTAGTCATATATGTAACCATGACATGTATGAATCCCCCTACTCATGTACCTAGAGTTGTCACAGCTTGTCCCATAGCATTCCTGGTGGACAGATTTACAGGTCTCTATGTGCTACAGCAGCTATAGGCCTCAGGTAGATGTAAAGTGAGGGCAGACCTGTACATTACTGAGCAGTACTGTTGTTAAAAATATAAGCCTATACAGTTGGTAATGGACTGCTTTTCTCTCTCCCACCCCTCATCTGCATCAATAACTATTATTCATATACTATGGATATGTTGTTCTCAAAACCTAATGTTGAGACTTGTGTTCTATTATTGTTCATATATTTAAATGGATGAATGCTAACATACCTTGTTCAAATTCCATTGTTGGTGGCCTGTTGCCGTAAATGTAACTGGCATGCTGTTACAATACTGCCTGTTATTCCATTTATGCATGTGTTCTGTTTGCCATGCAAATTTTTCAAGTCTATTCTTCTGGGTTAATTGAAACTCCCATGCATGCTGTTATAACTAATGCTGAAATATCTTGTTCATGACTAACTAATACACTTTGAAAAACCTCAACACCATAGTACATTTGGGTAGGCATATCCCAGTGGATCTGCCTGTCCCACCTCATCTGGCCACAACACTGGGTCCCAGCATGTCTGGGACCCAACCTCAAACTGCTTACTCTTCTGGTCTTATACCACCCTCAGGTGGAACCATATCAGGGGACAGGGACCATTCCCCCACTGTGTGTGGCTGCGGAGAGGACCCAGTCACCCGACACCAGTTCAGAGGTATGGTGCACAGAATGATTCAGAGGGACTTGGATGTACATCTGCACCAGCTTGAGGGCAAAATGGCACACCTCGAGGGGACGTAAAGGGGCAATGGTGACTGCCCATGGGTGGGGACCTCAGTCCCACTGTTTCCTTCTGGGGGCACATGGCCCTCCGATTCCCAACCACCCTCCCTGTCCAAGGTGTTTACCCCCCTCTTGTGTCATACACCACCCCTGATTGCTGTCTTGTCTGTTTGCAAAAGCAACCTCTCCTACTCAACTTACCTCCACAAACATACCTACAACCCTTTCTCAACATCCCACTCTCACCTTAAAAAAAGGGGGGGCTTCTGTCCCCACAAAAAATCTCATCCCATAAATAGCTCTCCATTTTGCCCCACGTGCACTGACATTAACCAATTTACCCTTGAATTACTCAACAAATATATGTTGCCCACACTCCTGTGGGGTGTGAGGCACTAAATTCCAAATTGTCCACATCATTCACAGATGCTGATGCACAAGAAATGGAGAACTATGGTCCTTTCCTATACCTGTCATGCACATCCCTAGCTGCCTTTAATAATTTTTTCCCCCTGCTTGCCCCCATTTCACCATTTTCCTATCACCCACTTTTTACTTTTCTTTTTTGGAATTAGCATAGGTTTAAGCAAGAGTAAGTCCTGCTAAGCAAAGTTAAGGGAAGTTAAGCATCTCTAGGCACCATTTAACATTGCACAAAACCAAGCAAACCTGCTTAAAACTGCATAAAACTGCTTTAATCACTCTATCTCAATCAGGTGCTGTTCTGCCCAACAACAAAATAACCAGCTCTACCAGGTCTCAAACCCAGGACCCTGTGCACTAGAGTCACAGTGACTTACCACTACACCAAATCAGCTGTGATAATTAGTAATGCTTTTTCAAAGATATCATGCATTAGTCATTTAACATTAGTGAAAAAAATATCACAGCCTGTCCTTGAAAGCAGGACCTTAGGCACTAGATTCTGAGCAATGCACCACTAAGCCAAACCAGCTCTGCAGAATTAGTAATGCTTTTGTAATTATATTATGCATTGCAGTCATGTAACAGGAAAGAAAACATGCTGATTATTGAGCCCATGACCTGCTGAATTAGAGTTACAGCAACACACCACTACACCAAACAGTTCTGGGGAATTGCTGATGCTTTTGTAAAGATATCAGGTACTACAGAGATGTGATTTTAGGGGAAAAAAGGCATCACTGCCAATGTTTGGACCCAGAACCAGCTGAACTATAGTCAGAGGAACATACCATTAAGCCAACTGACCTCTAGCATAGAACAACAGTTTTACAAACATATCCTAATTGCCAGTCACACAGTACTCCTATATATAGTGATCCAAATTACATTGTACTTGGGCCTCTGATGCAGACACAGAACCAGTACACAAACAAATAAATGCTGCTGGATGTATGGGAGGCCTACAATATCAGGTAGAGCTGACAACTGCACAGACTGTTGCTGAATATCCACAGTTGTGCCTCCTATATATGGTAGGATTGTCATAAAACCTACCCTGTAAGCCCACATACTGGCAAGACAGTGCAGATTGGGACTACAAAATCATGACAGACAGCTCTTTGTTAACGTCATACCCATCAGAACACAAATGTCTATGCAAATCCTGTGTTACACACCATATGCATGCACATATGTCTTACAAATGCGCATGCCAAACTAATGGCTCAGTAGCTCTATCTGTATCATTTCTAGCATCTGTCACATCTAGACACCCACAGTCCTGGCATACAGCACAGTCTGTGGCATGATAACTACAGACATGTCAATACAACATAGGAATAATTGAGCCCTGCAATTTCTTGTGAAACTGGTTGTTCCTACCCCAGTCACTGACACCCACAGTAGCACTTTAAAAGCCTGCAGGGTGGGGCACATCTCACAATTATGAATATGTGTGGTAAATGTTGCTTACCACTCTCTGGATGGCACCAGTATGTAACATATGCACCACAGGCACATGCCTCATCTGGACTGTTGTGGGTGCCCTCAACCACAACAGCTGACACCGCACCCTCACTGACAGTAACAGCTTGCTCTCCCACAATGTCTTCACAGTCCCTAGTCTGACTCCTGGCCAGAAGGCAGCAGCTGTGGCCTGCTACATATGCAGTAGTATGTCCAGCTACCTACTACAGACCTGACCTTGCTCCAAAACAACTAGAGCAGGGCATACACACAACAGCCAAACATAAAGGGCTGGGGCTGGGATGGTGAGGTTTTAAGGGACATGTGTCACAGTCTCCCCCTACACACATATCCAGCTGACAGACCAGCATCAACTATAGCAACATGCACAGTCAGATAGAAAATGATGTATGACACTCACATCTCCCTGTCTCCTCACTCACCCCAACACACATTTACATGGTACACTGCTACAGAATATGAAAGTCTGTTAACAATGGCCAGCCATATCATGCAAAACTTTGGATATAACACATTCAAACAAACATTGGACAGCACATCCACCTACCCTCTGTGAAGCTGTACCTCCCACACCTCGATAATGTCCTCCCATAGGCCAGGAAAAGGGTCAAGGCCCACATGAAGGCCTTAATTATAGCACTGTGTTGCTATGCCATTGGCTAATGGAAAGGCAACCCATCTGTCCTGGATGAAATTAGCAAATGGGAGCAACAGATTGGTGCATAGGCCATCACCTGTTCATGAGCATTACCTACAAAAGCCAAACTGCTCATAAACAGGTCTGACACCTTCTTCATGAAGACAGACTGCAATTTTTTTACTACACTACCAGTGGATTTCTTCTGACAAAGGACTACAGCACTATACCAGGTATGTCATACAATTAAGTGTGTCATGGGAAATAGGAATTTAAACATTAGTGACACTGGCAGCCCACTAACTGGTATTTTCTAAATAATCATATGTCATTGGTGAAAATTAGTGTGACTTATATGCTTGTCTTACAAATCTAAGATAATATATGTTATGTGGATATTAAATTACTGGTGCAGCAGTGTGTGTTGAACTGTATTTTATGTACTGAGCTCATACCTCTCAACTGACCAGATTTTTGCAGAATGTGCTCATGTTTGCCTCATATCTTTAGTCAGTTTCTCATACATTTGTGTTTTTCCTGGCAAATCAATGGCAAATCATTAAAGACTGAAGTCATAAAATAATAGCACACATTTGAATGTCAGATGTCATATCCTTCAGGAAAGTCATGCAAATGCAAAACCTGTTATTCTATCAGATTTCTAAGTTTGTAAAAGCAATATTTAAAAAGTGTCACTATTTCTGGCCCTTTGTCACACCTTTATTTATGCCTTTGTCCACGTGTCTGGCTGTAAGAGGTTGAGAGGTATGACTGAGCTTCAAGAATGTAACCATAGCGTACCATACTTGAGAAGAAAAGAAATGTACATAAAGTATTACTTGTGCAAATGTATGTATTAATAGTAGAAAGTGGAAGTCTTGAACATACTGAGATAACTTGCAAAGCTTCAAGAAAATAAGCTGTAGTTGTTTTATGAATGTGTTATCTCAGTTTCGGTGCAGCAAGCAGACATAAATGTCTACAGCTAGAGGTTCTTGTATTGTCTTGAAACATAAATAATTACTATTTTGAAAATGTGAGAGAGTTTAACTGTGTTATGAATTCCACTTCTACACAAACATATGAGAGATTTGTACTTTTGAAGCAGAGATGTGTAAATGTATGTTACTTGCTGCTGGCCTGGGAACTGAAGGCATGTTGATTATTAACTCCTGACCTGTCTCAAAGAAAGACCTTTGCAGTTCGTATGTGTCTTTGTATCTGACAACATCCACCCATCTGCATTTGCCCTGCTAATAGTAAGGAAATAGGAAAAAGTGATTTAGTGCACATATATGGGAATATAGTAAAGATTACTTTTGATGGTTTCTGTATTTATTTGAGACTGTCATTCAATGTTGTCTAAAAATATTTCCTGTGATTCTGAACTCTGTATTTATTTTATTGATTGAGTGTTGTCTTGCTCCTTTATTAGCTATTATTAAATATAGTTAAACCTTGAAATTGTGGCTGGTCTGTTTAGAGATAAGTAAGCTGTTCGAGTACTTGCATATGTATTTGGTGACACTGTACAGCCCACTGCAATAGCTTTGCTTTTGGTCACACTAACCATTTGGATAATAGGCATCACACAGTAGGATTCGTCTCTCTTTGGTAAGGGCCTTACAGTAGCTGATAAAGAGCTTGATTGTGGCAGTCATAACTACCTTTTAGTCATGGCAGAAGAGGCCATAGCTAGTAAACTTGTGCCAGCCTTTCCCAGGAGTGTGTGTGTGTGCTTGATTTATAAATCAAATCCAAAGTGTGTGTAAAAAGCCCTGGTCAGACAGAGAGGGCGATGGAGGTTTTGGCTTGATCACTCTGCTGAGATGTTAACCATATAGCTGTGCCAGTGGGGAGTCTTATTGGGGATCTGGACAGACAAGGTGAAACCAGGCCTGGACTGACTGTGATCTCTGTGTGCTCCGTAGGGTAAATGTACTTTATTGTGTGTCTACTAGTCATACCCCATTGTATACATCCCTCACTGGTGCTAGTGGTGAGGCTTGAGGCTCCTTGATTACTGAGTCAGTGCAGGGGCGTCACACTGACAGTAAATACTGGTGGATACAGCTGGCAAATCACATCATATACTGTCATTGAGCCCCTCCCAGTCTGCCACTGTCATGCAGGATTATTTCACAGATTGTCCAGGTCTCCCTGACCATTCCTGACATACTCTGACTAGGCCACTGTGTACTCCACAACTGTATCTGATTGCCTGACACCTATGGTTACCATACCTGGTGGGCCCCTGCAGCAAGACAGCAGGTTATAGGTCATAATAGTGGGGGGATGCTGGCTGTGGCTCAGCACCAGTGCATACATACTGAGCATACAATGTAAGAGAATGGATACAGTACCAGATATGCATGTACCATTAGTGTGACCCCAGGGGACTGGCATATCACAGACACATTCCTCAAACTCTGTGGACAACCATGACATATTGTGCAACTGGTGTGCAGAAATATGCATTTGCCTGGTGGGGGGGTCTACATCTATCAGGCACATGCACCTATTCTGCAAACATCTGGGTACTGCAGATGTCAGACACCTATGAGGAAGTCACCCTACACCACATATGCACTACTCTCTGTTATTGTATATCTCAGATGTTCCTGAAATGTCTACATGCACCTGTAGTAGCACTCACCTATTTGTCGGATGTAGGCTGGATGACATGTTACTGTAATGTTGCCCATAGGGGACACCCAGCTGTCGATGGCAGTGATATGTGTGGACACATAACAACACAGTCTGTTACAGCAGTCAGGCCATTTCTGGTAGTCCTGGTACCATCTCAGGTTACTAGGCTATGGGCCCTGAGCAGACATATGCCTAGGCCACATGTTAGCCCATGTGTATGCAAGGCAGCAGCTGATGTCCTCATCCAACAGGGACACAGGTGGTATCCCAAGGGTGTATGTGCTGTTAATCATCCAGTTGACCAGGTTACGCCTGCAAAGGTTTAGGTAGATACCCTGCCTGATGTGGATAGGGTGCCCTTTCTACCACAGGGGTGCTTGTGTGTGACACACATGCGAGCTGTCAACAAAGCCAGTCCAGGTCACTCACTAGGTTAAGGGTGCGTGTGTGTGTGTGTGTGTGTGTGTGTGTGTGTGTGTGTGTGTGTGTGTGTGTGTGTGTGTGTGTGTGTGTGTGTGTGTGTGTTTGTGTGTGTTAACACAGTGGAGCATGGCTTGCAGTCATGCAGCAGGCCTAACAATGTGGAGTCCATGATTGCCTTACATGCCACAGTGACATCACCCCTGAGGAGTATGTATGACACTGGGTAAGGGGTTGACCTTATAGCCTATAGGTGAACGGTGAATGGTAGATGTTTGATGGCCTGGTATTCCCTGGTGTGGAACCTCTGTGATGTCCCCAGCTGCTGCATGTGCTGTCTGATATGAATGATGAATGGGGGATTATGCACAGTACTCATCCCCATTGGAGGGAACATGAAACATCAGGATCAGGAGGGCAACGCATGCTGTAGTGCCAGTATGTTGACAATACTAACACACATACTGTGATGGTAGGAGTATGATGTGGGTGCTAGCGGTGGATAGTGCTAGCAAAAATGAATGTGCAGGGTCTGTACATAATGATGGCCAATGTATGCAGTCCTGTGATGTGTTCCCCTGTTCATGTCTTTCAGGTGGGATGTACCGCAGATCAAACTCGCCCTCTTCAGAAGCCGAGACTGCAGCAATCATTGATGCCCTCAGACTCCATCACAGGGTACTGTTGGGAAGGAGCCGGCTAAACTTGCACGAAGGCACTGCCCTGTGGGCAGAACTGGTAGCAACTGTCAACAATGTGGGCCACCATGACAGGAGCTATGAACAGGTCTGACAGTGTGCCACAGAGCTGATACACAATGCATGGCAAAGGGCTGCAGCTGTGGCCAGGGACCGTGCTGGCACAGGTGGAGGGCCTGATATGCAAGCACCACTCACAGCCATGGAGGAGTTCCTCGCAAACCTTAGTGCAGCCACCGCATCCCAGGAAACCATCACTACATATGTCATGGAGGTAGGTGGCACAGAGTCAACAGCTGAGGAGCATCCAGGTAAGGCCCCAGTGGACATCACTTCAATACTGTAGAATTCATAGTGGCAGCCTTTGCATACCTGGATGCATATGTCAGGTCAAACTGCATTTGTGGGTGGGATTTTGTAATGCACACAACTGTACACCTATTGTGAATGTAAGCAATTTGAGTAGTATCACAGCTTGTAGTATACATGTTCAGAAATGCACATATTATCCTGTACCAATATCATCTGTGTGTGTGCTGACAATACCTTTCCCCCACAACTACACAGGTACCTCTGGTGTGGCTGGAGAACAGCTACCTAAAGCTGGTGAGTGTGGAACTGTCTTGTTGTGACTCACCAATACCCTAGGCATGTTAAGGGCAGCCAGTTTTCCATGCACACAACTGTTACACTTAGCCATATTGCAATATGTGCATGTTCACTTGTGGTGGGGTTAACTGCGGTGCATCCCATTAGTCATCACAGGAGCCTATTCACTGGAGCAGTAACATATTGGCACATATGTTTGTAAATGTGTAGCCACTGTGCTATACAGGAGTGCATTAGCATTGTGTACACAGGTGCACTGTGTGTTAGGTGAAGGTCCATCACATACTCCCACTCCTCACATGTCTCACAGGTGTATAGTAGTAACAACATTAACTGGACATAGCTGCACTGCATGTTGTTGAGGGCCTGTCCACAGTGTGTCTGTTGTGGTCTGATTGTGTATCATGCATGTCATCATTCAGAATGTGTGGTCTGTATAATGCCTTTGTGCCACCTCATCTGTATGAGTGTGTGTGTGTGTGTGTGTGTGTGTGTGTGTGTGTGTGTGTGTGTGTGTGTGTGTGTGTGTGTGTGTGTGTGTGTGTGTGTGTGTGTGTGTGTGTGTGTGTGTGTGTATCAGCAAACATTATAGTGCAGGTAGTAATTTACATATGTTGTCTTCCCCTCACAGGTGAACATGGGGGTTGGGGTATCTCCCCCTCACAACCTGATGTCAGTGTCTCACTGGACACTGATGATGATGGTGGTCATAATGAGGCACAGGTGGGGTTGTTGGGGGCTGAATCTGTACCATTGGTTGAGATCCCACTTCCAGCCACAATGTTCCCGCACACAGTCAGTATGCCCACACATACCCAGTCTCCAGCAGCCACAGATATTGGACAGTCAGAGGGTGGTGGCATTGAACAGGCTAGTGTGGTGACTATGTCATCTGTGACGGTTGACACTAGCCATAGCCAGAGAGCTGGCAATGTCTCACACAAGTTGATTGACAGGGGTGTTTGAAGGAGGACTGCTGCCCATCCAGCCCCTGTCAGAGGTGTCACAGCAGGTGTCACCTGCCGCATGTTTTGGTCCATCATGGAGGCACAGGCACATTCTGAATGGTACACCAAACAGATGCTCAGGGTCATGGATGCAACAATTCCTGCCATGTGTGACGACCTCCGTGGCATTGCTGATGCTGTACATCATTTTGTCAATGTTGTGGATAGACAGTGGGATGAGACTTTGTCAGTACTCAACCGTGCAATGTCTGTGCTTGAGCATGTGGTGGGAGTAGGGGGTTGGACACATGGATGTAGGTCAGCAACAACATCAGCTTATAGCCCACGTGGCCATGCACATTCACCTTCCCATAGTGGCAGTATCATCAGCACTACTGAAGGGAGGGTGCTGTCCACACCACAACATAGCAGGCCATGGGAACGTGGTCCTGGTTGGTCCTGTGAGGAACATGGAGCCAGCAGACTGCAGTCACTGTCAGGGAGTAGTACCACATCTGGCCTTGGGCCTGGTGGTGTCAGTGACTGTCCTGGCAAAACCAGTTCCCATATCTGTGACCAGAGACAGTGAACTGTTCATCCTGTCATGTACAGTCCATGGCTGTCCAACATACCCCTGTGTAGGGCTAGCACATGGCTTGAGTATTTGCATACACACACTCACTCATCACTATCACATGCAGGTCACCACCAGACACACACAGCTCCTCTCCATGACCCATTTAAACACCATCACTCCAGGCACACACACACATGATGTCAACTGTATGGCCCAGCTTAGGTCTTTCGCAACCCCACACCACACCCTGTGCATGTGATGATACCTGTGCCACATCCCTGTTATCCATACCATCGATGTAGGAACATGCTAATATGTGTCTGATGCACAGGATAAATATAGTACAGGTAATGTCAGTGTGTAGTGAAGTAATGTTATGCTGTGTAAGGTGCTGTCTGCTGGCAATTGTCATGGGTACACATCAAAGTGTATGTACCTCTCTGCCATGATGCATTATTGCTGTTAGTACTGCTGACTGACTGTTGTCTCACATACCTTATTCTGTTTCTGTTCCAGGTGTCTGTGTATGTACAGCCTAGGGAGTTGCTAACATTACCAAAGCCGAGTATGGCAGAGTGGAAACACAGTGACCTTTCCATCGTCAAGGTATGGCTGTATATGTACATGTTTACCTAGGTATGTATGCATGCAACAGTGTATGAGGGACATTGGACAGGTTCATAGATACAGAGGAGGTTACTAAAGTACTAGCCCTGGGTCCTCACAAGCCTAGCTCTTACTTTATCACCAACAGATTCATCAATCAGCATCTGTTGCCCCTGCCATTGCTGGACACAGCTTGAACCTCAGGGACAGATGTATATTTTTCCCTTCCACTCAACCTTGATGCAGTTGATGAGGGTATGCATGGTACTGTGTTTGACATGTTTGGGGAGTGTAGTCCTGACACAGGGCAGCCTCTGGTAGCCAAACCTGTCTCTCCAGCATGTGTTTCTGCTATCTCATATGCGAGTCAGGCCTATCGTGCAAGTAATGTGCACAGAGTTATACTGTTGTACAATGGGGCAGCTGTTGAAGGGCTGAGCACAACATTGCCATTTTGGCATGCCTCAGACACCTGTGGACAATCCAACCCATAACCAGTGGTGCAATACTAATTATAGGCTGTCTGCATGGAACAGGTGTTGAGGGCCATGGCTGACCTTTGTGAGTGTTAACCTAGCCTTTACAGTTTCTGCAGATATCTACATTGGTGCATAGCAGACTGGCCATGATGCTAATGTATTATTGTACTGACTGAGGACTATTCAGAGGTAATGTTCACCTTTTGTCTGGATAAGGACCCTTTACCTGTGTGGTGAACCACATACAAGCAATTCCTGATCACTGCCACTACTTGTTGCCTGAATGCAACATTGCTGCCATCCTGAGTACTCAGGTCTGTCATTGCAGTCTGTGTGTTTATGAGGTTGGTGCTAATGTGGGAAATACTGGGGACATGTCTTTGCCATATGGCATGCTGACACTATTGTCTGCATTCAGCTTGAGGCCAGGACCTTGACACCATTCCATACCCACAGTATGGCCCATTGCAGTGTGTTAGCAGTTTGTGCCTCAATGACAGACTGCATGATACTTACAGTTGACACAGCCTTAGGCTGTACCTATGTATGTGGGTGGTGGCAGTTAGCATTCATGCATATATACATGTGGGTTATTGGGAGCAGCAGGGAGTCACAGGACCTTCACATGTCTACATATTGCACACACATAGGCAACACAGATTGTGGTTGCCACCTTATCAAATGTGGACTGTGGGACATCTTGTAGTAACATGACAGCTAGCAGGACATACCATACCCACGGCAAGTGCAACACACAGGACGTCCTTTGGTTTGCTACTATGGCACCTTATTTGTGTGGCATTACCTTAGCTTATGCTATTTGTCATAACATTAAGGTGCTTTTGATGTGCAATAACTGCTCTATGCAATCAGTAGACAACTGTATGAAATGTTTGTTGTCCTACACTCTCAGGACCTCTTTATTGTTTCAGTTGTTGTGGTCACACCTTGCCAAACATGGACTGCAACCTGCAGGGTGGTACAGATGGTGGCCATACCTGTGACTTCTGCATATGTCTGCAGATTGTCCTGATATTTGACAGGTTATGCATCCTACCATACTTTCAGACCCCAAATGGAGGGCTACAAAGTCAAAGGAGGTGGAGTTTCAATATTTATCAAAGACATACACACCTCCATGCTGTTCAACAGAATGATGCACAGGAGACACTCCAAGTGCAGTTAACTATTGACAAAACACCTATTCAACTCATAGCTAGCTACAGACCCCAAGCCATGACTCAGGATGCCCACTTCACCTATCTGGACTTACTTGAATCCATCAAGATTAAACCCTCTACCCTGATCCTGGGTGAGTTTAACTACCCAACCATAGAGTGGAAAACCTATTCTAGCTCAAACACGAATGCCCAGAGATTCCTCAACTTTGTCAATGCCAATGCATTGGATCAGTTGGTCAACACCCTTATGAGAGGTGAAAATATCCTGGACCTGGTCCTAACCAACATGAGTAGCCACTGTAGCACTCTTACATTGTCATCCTCCTTGGTAAGATCCAACCATAAAGCGATCGCTTTTGAAGTCACCATCACCCCTGACCCCTCCCCCCACTGTCAGGGTCAAACAAAAAAACTTTTCCAAAGCTGACTACAATCTCTTCAGAGCAGGTATATGCAGCTTCACAGCCACTGTCCTTTCAGTTGGAACTAGCACTAATGTCCAAGCCTACACCAAAAAAACTATATGAGCACCGACATAGCTGTATATACTCAGCAATACCAAACAGGACCAAATCATCTTCCTCAAGGAAGAGTAAACCTGTCTGGTGGACAGCAGCAATAAACAGACTCTGTAATAAAAGGAAAACAATTGCTGTCCAGGGCCAAGAAGGAGCAGGTGCCAGGTTGGAAGTAATCTCTCCTTTGTCTGAACAAGTAAATAAGGTCACTGGTGAAATCCTCTAAGGCTAACTTTGAGTCAAAATTGGCCACATCCACCAAGGACAATAACGAGGCCTTCTTCGGCAGTTGTGAGGACAGTTCTTCAGGGCTGACTCTGTCAGATGCATGCAGTACACAGCCTATACATGGTAAGGTACAGGTAGTGTGATGTGTGTGGCATCCTTTTTACTGTGTGTACAAGTTGGAGAGAGGTGTCAGTCCCTGGGTCCCTAGGGTGTCAATGTATGTGCTATGCATTACCTCTTTGCCAAGGCCAGGGCACAAAGCCTGGTGTCCCACATAGCTGTCAGTTGCCTGCTGCTATCCTTATAGGTCACCCCATTCCCTTGCATACATGCAGTGATACCATAGATATGTTAACACAATGTACTACTCCATTCATTTGTTGTTAAGAAGAGTGAATTACCTTGTGCCTGCAGCAGTTGTGAGGACAGTTCTTCAGCGCTGACTCTGTCAGATGCGTGCAGTACATAGCCTATACATGGTAAGGTACAGGTAGTGTGATGTGTGTGGCATCCTTTTTACTGTGTGTGCAAGTCAAAGAGAGGTGTCAGTCCCTGGGTCCTTAGGGTGTCAGTGTATGTGCTATGCATTACCTCTTTGCCAAGGCCAGGGTGTACTGGGCATGCCTACGTCTGCCTACAGGGACAGGCTCAGGGGGTTCCTCTTCCGAGTCCCCCCCTGCCTGTGAGGACCTTGGCAATGGTAGGGGGCTGTGTCCCCCTTACCTGTGATGCTCCTGCCACAGCTGTTTCCACAGGATCATATTGTGTAGCATGGCAGATACTATGAACATGTGTGCACATTTGGCTGGAGAGTACTGCAGGGCTCCACCAGATATGTCAAGGCAGCAGAACTGTGACTTGAGCAGCCCAGACACATGCTCTACGATGTTCCTAATTTGTGTGTGTGCCCCATTATGGCATTCTTCAGTGTTTGTGTGCATTTCTGATGGGTGTCATCATCCACAGTTCCAGTGCATAACCAGCATCCCCCACAAGATGGCCGTATGGGATGTCCCCCCTGGCAAATGCCTGGTACAGCTGTGATGCACACCAGATGTGGGAGTCATGATAAGTGCCAGGGCTTCCAGCACACACATTGATGATAATGCCCTAGGCATTGCACAAGACCTGGCAGTTGATGGATTGATACCCCTTGCAGTTGATATAGACTCTACCCTTTTCACCAGGTGGTGCTTTGATGTGGACATGAGTGCAGTCGATAGCAGCCAGTAACTCTAGATAGTGTGCTACACAATGGAAGAGATGCATATTGCTGGTCCTCTCCTCAGGGGTGCTGGGGAAATAAATGTGCTCACTGGCATGTGTTAGCATGACATCCAGGAACTGGTGGAGTACCCAGGATGTGGATGCCTGTGAGACCCCCCATGATGTCCCCATTAGGTCTTTGGAAATTACTTATAGCTAGTATTCTTAAGGCTACACATACCTTTGTTTCCACTGAGATGGGTTCCCCTCTGTTGGCTCTGGGTCTCAGGTGAGAGTGGCACAGCTCGGTGAGTTGCTGCAGTATGTCCCTGTCCACCCTGCAGTGCTCTACTATTTCCAGCTCATGTAACCCCAGAATGGTTACACTGTGCCTGAATACTCTTCTGTTCCTCAGCCTAGGCCTATTGTCAGCATCATCATCATCACTGACCTCAGCCTGTAGTGTATACAGATGTGGCAGAGCAGCAGCAGCCCCTATCATTTTGTCAGTTAAAATTCCCAAGTGTGTACTCCAATGGTGCAGAGTATGCGGGAAAAATCAGATTGTAGGGTGTATGCATACTTTATACTGGTGTGCTGCAGATGCAGGCTATGTGATTGGCTGACTATGATACATTCCACCTGCCAACTGCATTACTGAGGGGTTTGAATGGGCCTGTGTGAGTGCCAGAGAGATTATTAGTCATTTATAGTTGATTGCCTTTTGTAAAGGTGTTCCCATTTATTTATTTATTTATTTTTCCATTAACTGTAGTTTGAAGCCTCATGCCAACCTGATACTTCAGTGCAAACACTTCTAAGCTGATCTGACCCTCCCCTGTACATAAGCACGTTTAGCTTTTCTTAAACCTGCTAAGCAACTAAGCAGCCTCACACACACACCCTTGCTTAGCTGTGCTTAGCTGAGCACAAACAGAAGCCACTGAGCTCCAATGTACTTACACAAAGCATAACACACCCCCTTTTCATGTCAGCTGCCTCTTCTGCCTACACTACCATATTCTAGCCCTTACATGGTTAAGTACCTGCGGACACGGTGGCCCATTTTGCTCTTCAATAAATTTAGCTCATTTACATACAACTAATTTTATATACCCTAGTTACTGCACTATACCAGAGCCTATGTCCTTAGCAACCACTGCAACCTGCCACTGTTATGAGTCTGCATACTGGCCAGTATAATGGGGAATTTCATTTCACCTTTCATATTACCCTTTTACTATTTTAATTTTTTTTTTTTGCAAGATCGCATGTTTGGGCATCGCTGCATTCCACTTAAATATGTCATATCTACTAAAACATTTTTTTTTATTTTATACATTTTGCAACAGTTTTACATGCCAGTGGCCATAGTTTTGGCCATTGGCATGCCTAATATACCTAATACATGCTTTACTTTCAGTTATCACAGCCTCGTTTTTTATTTTGCAGTCCAGTGCATTGTTATTAACCGCATACATTTTTCCCTGCAGACACGGCTCCTACACGGATGCCTGACTGCTTCCTGGATTGGTAAGTCACCTCATTTGCATGGTTTTCACCAACAAATGAGGTGATTTACATACCGCAGTCGCATCCATGTCAGCATAGTGCTGAGAGGCTTGTGCACACCTCTAGCCTTGCTTCCAGGATCACTCCACCTTCTAACTCCTTGTTCGATCCGTGCCACTATGCTTACATGGAGATTAGCTCCATGTAAACATTATTGAACTGTGCCCCCAAAACTTCTAATACCTTGTATGCAGGATGGTTTTAGAATTATTAATGCAAATATGAACAAACAATATTTGAAGCCTAGAGGTGTTCAGTAGGATATAATTGTGGAAATGCTTGGGGGCATCACTCAGCTGTAATGACTTAATTTACCCTGTACATTTGTGAAACACTATAACATGAGCTACTCAAATGTACCACATCGGTTACACTCAT
The DNA here is from genome assembly GCF_019279795.1 of Protopterus annectens. Classification (NCBI taxonomy): domain Eukaryota; kingdom Metazoa; phylum Chordata; order Ceratodontiformes; family Protopteridae; genus Protopterus; species Protopterus annectens. Next base: position 215,268,718 of record NC_056746.1, on the reverse strand, counting down.
GCTCTAATGGAAGATGAACATTAGCTACCCTCATGTACTGGTGGAAAACAAACATCTGCTACCCTCATACACTGATGGAGAATGAATGTCAGCTATCTCATGCCCTCATGGAGCATGAACATCAGCTATATCATGCACTGATGGAGCATGAACATCAGCTACCTCATGCACTGATGGAGCATGAACATCAGCTACCTCATGCCTTTACCAGAAAGGCTCATCCAGACTCTGTTACACTTTGCTCTGAAGGAAAGGTTAGTTTGCTTTTATTTTTGCATTTTGTATTACTTTATTGCCTTTTTATATTTTGAATACTGTGGTTTGTTTTCTTTACCTTGTGTTTTACTTGCATTCTGCTTCAACAGCATATTAAAACATCAAAAGAGACCACAGCTCTGTCTCTTCTGAGTCAGGCAGAATTTTTTTCCTGCCCACCCACTCAGTTACAGTTGTCTTGTTAAATACCACTGTCTTTCTAGTTGCCTGCCTCTTATGTTACTCTGACCATATATCTCATTTCCTCTCTACTTTCACTGGCTTGTGTGAGTAATCACAAAATCGTCATTTTTGAAATCCCTCCCCTTTAACTATTTAAATTTATTGGCCATCCTACTGTATTCCATAGTACCAGAATACAAAAGTGACCACCCCTTTCAATCCATCTTGCTGTTTTAAAAATAGTAACTCTCCACTAAACCTTAACTTTTTAAACAGGTAAAACTTAAGTTACCTACTTTCACATCTAACTTCTCTAGTGCACACTGCAGTGTGCATTTTTTTTTCATCTTACCTTTAAGCATCCCTGTGACTAGCACTTGCTCTAATACCTGCTGGAAAGCACTAGGAAGCCTTAAACTGATACAAGCACTCAACTCTCCTTGTTAATAAGGAGAAATTAATAGTAGGCACTAAACAGCCTATAATTGCAAAGTACCTTGCTAAGGTAAGGGAAAACAGCTCCTGTACTTTTCAAAAAAAAAGCACCAAACCAGGCATGTCCAAGGGTCAGCTTCCGGTGATTTCTCCTGTCCACCTGGTGAATCTGGGCATACTGGGGCAATGCAGCAATTGCCTCATGTACACAGACAACCCTCTCCTCCTACCACCCAACACTACAACCTGTCAGAGATGCACTTACATAGCCAAAATGGAAGCAAAGCTCTCTCCACCCAAGATTGTGCTAGACAGTTAAGGTTAACACCCACACTACACCTCAAGCAACACATAGCCCTTTTAAACCCACACCAACAACACCCACATATAGCAATACTAAATCCACATATGCAGAGGCCCTTAACTGTAACTTGCCCAAGCAACAAGGACCTCTGAAGCTGAAACGCAAACAGACACCAATCACAACCAAAGTGTCACATAATTCACAACACCAGTGTGCCACCCAGCAACAGCCCCTAAGGCAAGACAATGTACCTAACACTTTAGTCATAGGTAACTCTATAGTCTGGCACACTGATGTCCCACTCACCAGGTTGAACAAGGAGAAAATTACAGTCAGCTGCCTGTCGGATGCCAGGATCCGCCACATAACGCATGCACTCAAGTCACTCCACAACAAGTACAAATATGACTCTGTCATTGTCCATGTTGGAGTGAATGACTTGAGATGTACCTCCCTGGACTACATGAAAAGAGACATGGAAGAGCTCTTGGATCATGTGGCCCAGGCAGATATAACCCTAGCCCTAAGTAGCATCCTGCCTTCGCCCAGAATGATACCACAATATAAGGACAAAATGATTGACTTTAACAATTGGCTAAGCTTCTGGTGTCATTCAAAGGGGATCCAGTATCTGTCTGCCTGGGACAACATGATTGACAGACCACGATGCTTTTCCAGAGATGGTCTGCACCTGTTGCCCCTGGGATTCAGGTTACTGGCTAAGGCTCTTGCCACCCCTATAGTGCCTTTTTTAGGCAAAGTTCAAAGGACAAAACCACCACCATAACAGGTACAAGCATGCAAAATCTGAAGGTAATTCTACTCAATGCTAGAAGTCTAAACCTCAAAATGCACTCTCTCGAGGCACTCCTAAAAATGGAGAACATTGATATCTCTGTAGTAACTGAGACCTGGTTCAAGGCTCCAGAGAGCACCCCTGCAGTACTAGGCTACAACTCTTACCACACTTTTCGGCCACCAAACCAGGACCGAAACACTAAAGGTGGAGGAGTGTCAATATTCACCATGGATATTCACACCACCAGGCTAGTTGGCCAACACAATGCATCTGAAATTCTCCAGGTGCAACTAACACTAGGAAGGACTGCAATCCAAATTGTAGTTTGCTACAGATCCCCCACCATACCCGAAGATTCTCACTACACCTTTCTAAACATACTGGAAAATATTAAGATAGAACCAAACACCCTAATACTGGGTGATTTTAACTACCCTGCCATTAACTGGGAAAACTACTCATGTACCAACACCTTTGCCCAACGGTTCTTGGAATTCATAAATTCCATTGCCCTGGATCAACTAATCTATAGTCCCACCAGGGGCTCCAATATCCTAGACCTGGTCATTACCAACATGGGAAATCAATGCTCCATACCTATGGTCACCCCCTCGTTAGTCAGGTCTGACCATAAGCTAATCACCCTTAACATCCACACCCCCCAGTAAGGAAACCTCCATAAAAAAACTTCTCCAAAGCAAACTTCATGCTACTGAAGTCAGAAGTGACAAACTTCATGCCACTCATGCAGATGGGAACTGAAAGTTCAACTGCTGAATCCTACACTAAGGCACTGTACGAGCACATCCACTCATGCATAAATCGTGCCATCCCAAATAGAACCAAGATGCTCTCATCCAAAAAAAGGAAGCCAATCTGGTGGTCCCCTGCCATAAACAAACTTTACAACAAAAGGAAGAAACTGTTGCAGAAAAGAAAATCTCAGGATGCAAAAAACTCCCTTGCCAGCCTCAGTAAGAAAATGAGATCCCTCATAAAATCCTCCAAAGCTAGTTACGAAAATAAAATTACCAAAGATTCCAAAGAAAACCACAAGGCATTCTATAACTATGTCAAGAATCTAAATGGCAATGGTCAGATCTGCTCTGAGCTAAAACAGAATGGCATTAAATGTACTGATCCCAAGGATATTGCCAATATCCTGACAGATCGATTCAGTGCCAGCTTCACCCCCCTCTCACCCCCCTAAATGGCCCATCTCAATACCGGAAGATTGCCAAATTCCGGTAATAATGGCCACACAGGTAAAAAATGCACTCTCCAAAGCTAAGAATACAGCATCCATGGGACCAGATAACATCCTGGGCTGTGTACTACATGAACCACAATATGAACTGGCACCTCACCTAAGTGTCATATTTAATCATAGCTTCACCTCAGGTTTCGTGCCCACTGAGTGGTGCAGAGCTACAGTTATCCAACTCCACAAGGGGGGATTCACCTTGGATCCCGGAAACTACCATCCCATCAGTCTGACGAGCCTTATCTGCAAGGCCATGGAGCGTATTATCATGGAACTTATAAACAAAGACATTGGCAACCTTCAAACACTGGACCCCACCCAGTTTGGGTTTGTGAAGGGCTGATCTTGTCACCTGAACCTGATTGACTTCTTCAAATCAGTCTCCAGAGCCATGGACAAGGGTAAGGTGGTCCACACAGCCTATCTAGACCTTGCCAAGGCCTTTGACACCATCCCCCACTCTGGAATCATAGATAAACTTACTAAGCTGGCCATTAATCCCTACGTCACCCAATGGGTTGCTAACTGGCTTACTGATAGAACCCACACAGTAAAAGTAGCTGACTCCAAATCCAGCTCCAGACAAGTGACAAGTGGAGTACCTCAGGGTTCAGTCCTGGGACCACTCTTGTTTGGCATCTACTTCTCTGAAGTACAGGCCAACACTAAGGGACTCTGGCTAAGAAAGTTCGCAGATGACTGCAAACTGGGAGCCATTATTGAATCCCTAAATGATGTGTATACTCTATAAAAGGGCCTTACAGAAACAGATCATTGGTGCTAGAGCCATGGACTCAAGCTCAATGCCAAGAAATGTATAGTTATCCCCTTAGGGGAAAAACATGTACCCGTGAATTACCATATAGGTGGAAGTACACTAAACACCAAAAGTGTGATAAGAGACTTAGGGACACAGGTGGACAGTGGTCTCACCTTCGATAACCACATCGCCACAACAGTCAGGAAATCCTTCTATGTGGCACACCTCATCACTAAGGGCTTTTCATCCAGAAAAAAAGAGGTCATTGTCCCACTGTACTCATCCCTCATTAGACCCATTATAGAATGCAACGCTCCGTTTGGTATGTACCTCTCAAGACATCTGCAACAACTGAAAAGACCACAGAAATACCTCACTAAAAGAATCACAGGCCTAAAGCAGATGCCCTACGCTGACTGCCTTAAAAAACTCCAGCTATACTCTGTTGCATATCGTCTACTCAGAGGCGATCTCTGCTTAACATACAAGGCCATGTTAAACCCAGAGCTGTTGGACATGCTACACTTAAGGAAATCCCAATCCCTCAGAGCCACACGCTCCAGGGATCTAAACCTTGTCATCACAATAAACAAAACATGCTGGAGGGATAGGTTCCTGACCCAGAGACTCCCCAGACTCTGGAATAGATTGCCCATACGTGTCAAGCAGAGTGGCTCTTTGGCCTTCTTCAAAAGGAACCTTGGCGATTGGATGGGAGAAAGGAAATTTGCCCCGGGGATCACGTCAGTTGCCCTGCTGGAGAGGGGTCCAAGGAAGTAAATAGTGTGGGAAGAAATAGCCAGGGAATTGTTATGGCTAGGCTTGTATAGGCCCTAGGGCTGATAGCCTAGTACCAGCCTATGAACCTATGAACCTATGCACTGATGGAACATGAACATCAGCTACCTCATGCACTGATGGAGCATGACCATCAGCTACCTCATGCACTGATGGAGCATGAACATCAGCTGTCTCATGCCCTCATAGAGCATTTATTTATTTATTTATTTATCATTGTTTGACGAGAAAGTCCGACTAGGTTCCAAGAGCCTGTTTTCGGCGAGGGGAGGCCCGGGGAGAAATTGTCTTTGGAATGTGGGAGTGGGGAAGGAGGGAGGAAGAGGAAACCCACAAGAACATCAGCTACCTCATGCACTGATGGAGCATGACCATCAGCTACCTCATGCACTGATGGAGCATGAACATCAGCTAACTCATGCACTGATGGAGCATGAACATCAGCTACCTCATGCACTGATGGAGCATGACCATCAGCTACCTCATGCACTGATGGAGCATGAACATCAGCTAACTCATGCACTGATGGAGCATGAACATCAGCTACCTCATGCACTGATGGAATATGAACATCAGCTACCTCATGCACTGATGGAGCATCAACATCAGCTACCTCATGCACTGATGGAGCATGAACATCAGCTACCTCATGCACTGATGGAGCATGAACATCAGCTACCTCATGCACTGATGGAGCATGAACATCAGCTACCTCATGCTCTCATAGAGCATGAACATCAGCTACCTCATGCACTTATGGAGTAATGAACATCAGCTACCTCATGCACTGATGGAACATGAACGTCAGCTACCTCATGCACTGATGGAGCATGAACATCAGCTACCTCATGCACTGATGGAGCATGAACATCAGCTACCTCATGCACTGATGGAGCATGAACATCAGCTACCTCATGCACTGATGGAGCATGAACATCAGCTACCTCATGCTCTCATAGAGCATGAACATCAGCTACCTCATGCACTTATGGAGTAATGAACATCAGCTACCTCATGCACTGATGGAACATGAACGTCAGCTACCTCATGCACTGATGGAGCATGAACATCAGCTACCTCATGCACTGATGGAGCATGACCATCAGCTACCTCATGCACTGATGGAGCATGAACATCAGCTACCTCATGCACTGATGGAGCATGAACATCAGCTACCTCATGCACTGATGGAGCATGAACATCAGCTACCTCATGCACTGATGGAATATGAACATCAGCTACCTCATGCACTGATGGAAGTTCATCAGTCTATGATGGGAATGGACCCCATTCCTAAGTTATAGTACGCTTGAAGTTCATGAAAATAGTATTGTTTCAGTCGTTGATGTTAGCCAAAAGTGCTCCTCATAGCAACAACAATGTGCCCAGAAATGAACCCTTCTGCAGTTCATACAGAGTTATACGTATCAGTGGCATATCTAAATAACACTGAAATTCTTTTTTATGAGAACCAGTTCTCCTTCTACTATTGGAACTGTCTGGGTATCCTTCTTCCACATTGCTCTCATTTCTGCCTGCAAATTCTGGTATTTTATGACTTTGATTCTCTCTGCATGTAACACTGCAATCACTGGGTGTATCAATTTCAGTGATTGATGCTACTTTTGTCTTCTTTTCATGGACTACTGTATCTGTTTTTTTGTATGTGTTTTTGAACTATTGGTTTTGGGTGATCCCATGTGATATAAACTTAGTCAATTCTGTATAATGCTTTATGGCTTATGTTTCCAATGCTTCTCAGCTACTTCAATATTGTAATGTTTTCACAATTCCTATTACACCCAGTAATAAGATGTGCGACTGTTTCCAGTTCTGTTTTACACAACCGCATATGTCTGTTTCTCCCACATGCTCAATGGACTTTGTAAACCAACATGTACATCATCCACTATCATGGGCCGCCATTATTAACCTTTCATCTTTTGGTTTAAATTCACCTCTCCTTAACCATTCCTGCATCACAGTTCCCCTGTGTTAGTTTCTTTCTTGCCTCTGTGACATCTAAGACCTCTCTTCTACCCTATTGAACACCATAACAGCCCCTATATACCCATGTATAGTCTGCAGAGACTAAAAGCCATCATCTTTCTCAGATGCAAACAAGTCTTCAGTTAATGGGGGAGAAATACACACTGAAGTAAGCTCTGTAATACATTCAGTGTAAATTTTTTTTTACCATTAATGCATTTCATTGTTTCAGAATTTTGTCAGTTATTGGCCTTTACTATTACTCTTAACCCAAATTATCTGGGTGTCTGTTATGGCCTTTACTATTATTTTTAACCCAAATTATCTGTGTGCCTGTTATGGCCTTTACTATTACTCTTAACCCAAATTATCTGTGTGTTTGTTATGGCCTTTACTATTATTTTTAACCCAAATTATCTGCGTGTGTGTTATGAGCACCTCCTCATAAGCAGCTATACCTCTCAACTGTACAGATTTTCACAGAATGTCCAGATTTTTGCTCCATATTTTTGGTCTGTCCCTCTGAAAATTTTTGTTTTTTGACAAATCACTGGGATGATCTAAGGATTAAAGTTACTAAATAATGACATACATTTGAGTTTCAGACTTCATATCCTTCAGAAAATGCACGCTAATGAAAATCCTGGTATTCTAGCAACTTTCTAAGTTTATAAGAGCAATATTCAAAATGTGTCCCTATTTTTGGCCCTTTGTTACCCCCATTATTTCAAGCTTTGTCCAGATTTCTTGCACTAAGAGGTTGAGAGGTATGATACTGACATAAAATCTATCCATAAAGGTTGCTGCGTAAATGGTGTATAAATTCAATGACTGGGCAAGCACTGAATACTGTCCCCCCTTTATGAAGTGAATGAATAGTGTTTTTGAAAAAAAAAAATGCCATTCACTAGTATGAAGTTAATATAGTGAATAAAACCTTTGGAGTGACAATGTTCTGAACATTTAACCTCTAATATATTGTGCATTCAGTTTTTATGTCTAGCTGCTAACATATTGCTCAGTGTAAGTATGCCTTTTAAGGACATATAATTGGTCACAAACTACTAATATTAGTCCAGAACAGTTCCTGTTTCCTCTTACTTGTGCTGTGTGCTGCCAGAAGTTTCTAATCTGTAGAACCATTTACATGTATATCACTGTTCTGTTCTCTTGACATGCTGTTTGTGGTATATATTAAAGCATTTGATCTATTCAAGGTGTGATAATTTCCTGTTGTAATATAACAGAATGTAATTTCAGTCATGTCCACTTTTCCTTCATTGCACCCCTCGATTGTGACTTTTTTTTTTTAAAGAGCTGCATAGGACCTCTTTATGCCACAAAAGGAAATGTACAAATAGTGTTCTGTGGAATGCAAGTGAGAATTTGTAATTTGCTTTACTTTACAAATGAGTACAGCAGTTCAGTTTGGTATACAGTTGTTCTAATGCTGCAAACATTTAAAAGAACTGCGTCAGCGTTTCTCTACTTAACCTGGTTTAAAATTTCCATACAGAAATTAATGGCCTTCTGCTGCCACCTGCTGGTTGATGGTAAACATTTATGAATTTATTTATTTATTTGCATTTGCTTACCTGGAAACACTGCGCTGAAGTGAACCCATTTTTAGTAGAGGCCTGGGGAGAAAACCTCCAACATAAGTACATACAATATACATACAATGAAAGTATTACAAAAATTTAGAAATTACGGAAAATGTAAATGCAAGTGCATGCAATCAAGAATACAATATATGTAGAATCAAACACAAGGAAAAGCATTTGCAGTTACAGTTAATATCATATTTCATTGGATGAGCACTGGTTGTTGGATTATGTTAGGGTTTGGGTGAGAGAACATTATTGTTTGCATTGATGTAATGAGATTCCTATAGTTAGTTTGACATATTAGTGAAGGGCAAGGTAATAAGAGGCATTTATAGGAGAGTATATTAATGAGCAGCAGTGAGTGGGATGGAGGACTAAGTGGGAGTATTAGTATAAGTACAATAGTGGAAAAGCTAGAAAGCAATAGTTAATTAGGCAGATGTAAATGTTACATAGTTTATAGTAAACATATGGGTGGATTAGGTTAAGTGTAAGTAGATAGTTTTGTAAAGGACAAGTTATACATCCCTGACAACAATCTGTGATCAAAACCTTTTACAGCAATTACTATAAAATGGAAATGAAAATCTAAACGAACTGTACTGGAAGTAATGAATATAGTAACAGAGATAAAACAAATGGAACTGTGATCTTTAGAAAAGGGTAGAAGGAAACTGCATAGGAAAAATGGGAATTGTGGGAACAATAAATGCAAAGGAAGAATGAGGCCTAAAAAGCAGCAGGAGTTAAATAAGATGTAATGTTTGCGTCAGAAAGATTGGGTAAATTATAAGTGATGTATAATGTTTGCAACTGGGAATGTGTCAGTATGGTTTGTGATGTAAAATGCTTGCAACTAGGATTGTGTTGGTGTGGTTTGTTTTCATTTATATAAATGTATGATTGCTTATGCCATGGTGTAACAAAGATGTTTCTTGTTTAAAAAAAAAGGAATAATTGAATAATTTATGTAATGTTGCTTAGGTTATATGATATATAATAATATACGTGAAGTATAATGTTTCCTATGTTAATATAGTTTGATTACTTTTATGGGTGAAATTCTTGGCTAGGCTTATAAGGGCCTCCGGGCCAATAGCCTAGTATCATTATGAACCTATGAACCTATGAATGTAAATCTGCCTATGTCACAAGTGATAATTCAGTAAAGGTGTTTGAAAAACAACTTTTACAGCATAATTAATGCAGTACTTTTCTCATGCAGTTATACTCCTGCTCTGTACCCATTTAAAATGTCATTAATTTAACTATTTTGATGAAAGGGATTGAATTAATGTGTACCTGTAAACAGTGCAGGAAACATTGCTTAAGAAATGACACTGCTGTGTCATAGTATAAGCAGTGTCTGGAAGATGTAATGACACTAAGCATGGTTTTCTGTTTTAGCCAACAACCAGGTGAACACAACTAAATACAAATAATGATGTGTAGTGCTTATATATAAACAGTACATGTACTTGCAACAGATGATTAAGCAATTAATATAGGAAATCCAAAACAAACAGGAAGGATGAAAGACTGATAAGAGTTTGCTTAAAAATGCTAACAGGAGTGCTGCTTACAGCTTGTCATCATTAGCCTCTGGAGCAGTTTGCATGTTTTTGGCTGAAATGGACATTTAATACAAAGAAAGTAGCTTGCTGTTTCCACATGAATCAAAAATTGTTCTGACAGACAAATTATGTCAGCAGTGAAGGCAAGGGTATTTGCCTCAGATGAAGGAGTAACTCATTTGTTGTGCAGGATTTGAGACTGCTTGTATAAAAACATTAACGGAATGTGTATTGTGAGTTTAGAGACTACTCCTGAACTGAGGTCATGCGCTGGTTCTGTTAATGAAACATATGATACAGCTATGTCTATCAGTCAGGAACATAGCTCTCAGCTGTTGAATTTTGCTTTATCCACTGTAAATTTTACAGTTTTGTAACAAAGCAGTAAAGGGTGAATTCGTTAAACAGCAGCAGAAATTATATTCTGAGAGTTTTTATTCTTTTGAAAATGCATGTTAGAATAAAGCCACATCTTTGGAAATAACAATAAAATGCACTTGGTCTGTGTATTTTTGTCTTTCATTATTTATGTATTTATTTTTGAGTGAAGACATCAAGAACTTTAGCCAAAAAGCATAGACCTCACAGACTAAGCAGAGAGGTGTCCACATCAGAAATTCTGAGGCCAGACATTGACAAATGTTTCTGCGGTTAGATAAACTCGCAAGCAGTATACTGTAATAAGAAAGTCTGGGTATCGCAGAGTGACAAGGGGGAAAAAGATCTGCAGATGACAAGAATCTCTCTGAAACCAATTCAGATATGAAAAAAGTGACAATGCTGGTGAAGAGAAACTGACAGCTGCAGTAAAATGTGTGTGCTCTGATTTCTCCTACCAAGGAATATCTATGCAGAACACCATTAGGTTTAATGGTTTGATACTGTAGTGGTAATTTTTGCAGGTGAGATGAAGAAGCAGAGGCTTTGATGTGACATTAGAGGAAGACCTTGCCGTTTCTTAGCTTTTGTAAAAAATGACTGAAGGCAAACATTCACTGAAGCAATCTGCTAGCCGGGTGCAAAGAATTACATCTCATTAGTTTGATGGTAGAATGGGATAACTAACATGCATAGTCTGAATTTTAGGTGCATTTTAACATTCTACCAGCCCTTTTCCCCCATGTCCCTCCTTCATTGTCTCATGTCTGTTCAATGGTCTTTTTACTGCATCCATGGATTGCATTCCATGACTCCACAATATTCTGCATGAAGATGTGTTTCCACAGATAGCTCATTACAGTTGTCCACCCCCGCCTTGTCTCTTCATCCCAACCTTTGTGCTTAAGTATGACTAGTTCAAGGCTCCCCAATATAATCTTATGGAGTCATATCTGTCCCCCCCTAGGAATATGCATTGCCATGAGCTTACTTTTCCATAGTGCATTGCCATACACCTGTCCTTCCATCCCACACACCCTTCTAGGAGCTTTCCCCTGGACTCCTTATAGTAACCTAATATATCTACCCCACTGAGGCCCCCAGAGCTTCACAAAATACTTAAAATGTGACCTGATCTGGGGCCAGTACAGCAGGAACATTACTTTTTTGCCACTGAAATGTATCCCCCTGTGGATTTGAGTTAAATTGTGTGTTCATAGGTTAGTACTAAGCATAGCTGGAGAGACATCAATAAATGTAGCTATATTACCCATATGCTATATTACTATATACCTTCAGAAAGAAGACTTTTCATGTTAATACCAGAAGTGACTTTGTGGTTACCCATCCAAATGCTGAGGTTGACTTTGAAAGCTGCCAGGGATGTACTTTGCTTGATGTATAGTGGGAGTCTATTCCAAACGGGAGGAAGGTGATGAATGCATCCGTACATGCACACAAATATTTTAAGCACAGGCATTAATGCCCTTCTAGCCTGCCAATATACCAGAACAGTTGTTTCCATAATAAGTGTCCAGGCTGTTCTTAAAAATATCTATACTAATATTTAATTTAATGCAGTTTGGAATAAGGAATGTACTGATCTTAAAGGCACTGTTCATCTTATAAAAGAGGTTTAGATTTTGGAACGGGTGTTTGTAAGACTTTGTTAAACTGTTTGGTCTGTAAAGATTCAGAAGGCCAAAAAATACAGGTTCTTTCACAATGTGGAATGTTTTGTAAATAAATGCCATTTCTCAAGAACCTCTATAAGATGGAATACCTGGAGAAGGGATTTTACATCAGGTGGTGTAGCTTAAGTGCTTTAAAATAGAAATTATTTTTTAGGTAAAAATCTTTGGAGCTTTTCCATTTCTACAGAAACTTAAACAGCTACATTCTAAAGCAGCACTGTATTTGATGATTGGTCTAATAAGGGAGATGTATAGAGGTACAAAGACAGCCTTTGACCTAGATTAGATGCCCTGACAGATAAGCTTAATGAGGAAGAAGGACTACCTAACTACAGTTTGGTGGTACAAACAGAGCACACTTTAACAGAGCGCACTATAATAGAAAGCACTATAACAGGGCTCACTATAACAGAGTGCACTATAACAGAGAGCACTATAACAGAGCTCACTATAACAGAGCTCACTATAACAGAGAGCACTATAACAGAGCTCACTATAACAGAGCGCACTATAATAGAGCATACTATAACAGAGAGCACTATAACAGAGAGCACTATAACAGAGAGCACTATAATAGAGCTCACTATAATGGAGGATTAGGAAGAAAGTAAAAAAAATAGATGCATTAGAAAACATGATGAAATAACAAACTATCCAAATCTGTAACATGGAGGAAACCCTGAACATTTTTAAATGAAGAATATTAGAGGGTGAGACACACATAGATTTTCTACTGAAACAGAATAAATAATTACTTGAAAAGATGGAAGACATGGAACATAGACTTAGGCTTAATAACATCAGAATATATGACATACTGGAAAACTGTGAAGTAGAAAATATGGTTAGTTTAATAACATACTGGCTACACAAAAATCTGACTTTACTTGAGTCTTTGTCATTTGGTATGGAAAGAGCACAAAGATCTTTCATATCTCTCTCTACAAGGAAAATTCTCTGTGTTGTTCTGTTATCATAAAGTTTATGTCCAGCATACAGAATGATCTGATATTAAAAGCTGAATGGTCTAATCCTCCTCTTAAGATTGGTGAACAAATGTCAGGTATGACACTGATAATTCTTCTAAAATAATAAGAAAGCGTGTCAGTCCTTAATAATCTATTTGAAAAAGAATGGAATTAAAACCAATGTGTTGGTCCCTGCAAGGATAAAGACGTTTCTGCAATGGGGCACCAAAATATTTGATTCATTAGAGGGAGCATCAGCATACGTACAAAAGGATAAATATCACAAATTACTGAGGACATGGCCTGGGACATTACTTCCTTCAAGTAGGAAAACAAGAATGGAAACTATCATGAGCCCAGAAAACTAAGGGACAAACAAATTAAAATCTTTATTTGTTCTTTTTTTTCCTTTCTCATATTGCATGATACAATGGATGTTACTGCAAATGCATTACTAGGTACCTGTGTTTTACAAGAGTCATTTCAGACAACAGTGTACTTTCGTTATAATTTCATTGCTATTCTTTGTATGCTCCTTTACTTTGAATTAATTCCTCTTTAATTGGCTTAAGTAATGGTATGTGACTTAGATCATTGCTAATGCCCACTTTTTTCCAGGCAATGCACACACACACACACACACACACACACACACACACACACACACACACACACACACACTTGAACATATGACTTTCTTTCATTTACATAAATCCTGTTTATATATATATATATATATATATATATATATATATATATATATATATATATTTATCATTGATCTTCAAAAGGAAGATGCTCACCCCATTTTTTTCTTTTTTACCTGCTTACCATACACAGGCTACTTTTTAGCTGGTATTTGGTGTCATATAATGAAACAACATGGAAGAAGGGAAGGGTGTTTTCCTTATCATTTATAGTGGATATGACTTACAATAGTATTGAATAGCTAAATGAAAAAGCACATGATTTGTTATTACTGTTTACCATTATGGATAATTTTCCTACTCAAAATGAATATTGGATGGAGATCCTGTTCCAGAGATGGGATAGTCTCTGGGATGCATACGTGTCTCTCCAGCAGGTCCTATTTATATCACAGGCTAGGTTTAAGTGTTTAGAATGCGTAATTCTAGTGCTGTTTGTTTTGCAGATATGCAGGAGGTCTATCAGAGTGGGGTCCGACAATCCCCTGTATGCCAGGCATAGATGTCCCCTCAACAGCCTGTAGGAGACAGAATACAGGAATAGAGCCTTGAGGCGGTTTGCATAGGACATTTTGCTTACAATCTGTATTCCTTTAGTGAGGAACCTCTGAGGACTTTCCATTTGTTGGATATACCTGGTCAAGTACATAGCAAAGGGTTATTGTACTCAGTGATAGGTCTGTTTAATGATGAATACAGTGGAACAATTACTTCCATGGATCTAGATGCCATACCTTTGTTTATATGTTGTGCAACACAGAATGATTTCCTCAATACCATAGATATATGATGGTCAAAGGATAGATTACTGTCCATATGTGCCCCTAAGTCCCTGATTACTGGGTCAAATCTAAGGCATGTGTTGTCAATATGATAGTTACCAGGGGTGGATGACTTTCCAAACAATACTATTATGCATTTCTTTGCATTTAGTTTTAGTCCATGGCTCTGACACGAGTTGTTTGTTTGTGTCAGCCCTTCCTGGAGAATATTTGTGCAGTGAGGGGATTCTGTGACTGCTCCTAATTTCCAGTCATCTGCTAATTTAGTCAGCCAGAGGCCATTGAGATTGGTCTTAACTTCAGTGAAGTAAATGACAAAAAGAAGCAGTCCAAGGAGTGATCCTTGAGGGAGTCCACTTGTGACTGGCCTCTTTCTAGAGGTGGACTCCCCAATTGTAACTTCTTGGCTCCTGTCTGTCAGCCATTTGGCTAGCCACCAGATGACATATGGGTTTATACCTAACCTCTTGAGTTTGTCAACAGTGCCCGAGCACGGTATTGTATCAAATGCCTTGGTCAGGACAAGATAGGCAGTGTGAACCATTTTTCCCTCATCCATTGCTTTGGTGACCTTCTCAAAGAAGTCCAGCAGGCTGAGTAGGCATGACCTGCCCTTGATGAAACCAAACTGGGTTGGGTCCAGTGTATGTAGGTTTACTACATTCATTATTTATCATTTCCATGATAATTCTTTCCATGGCTTTGCATATAAGACTAGTGAAACTTCTGGGTCTATAGTTTCCACCTTTGTACAGAGGGATGACTGTTTCATGCTATTTAGAAGGCATCCTGGGATGTTGTTTGGGCTCACTGATGCAATGTTTTTGGCCTTAGAGACAGCATTAAGGACTTGCTCCCTAGTGATACCAAGGGGAGATATATTATAGCAATAACCCGCCTGGGTTATTATTGACATCATTTAAGAAAAGAAACTGTTACTTTTCTTAAATAATGGCATAGTATAATGCCTGTTTACTGCCCTTCCGCAGATGTCTGGCATCTTCTGATGTACACATCAGAAAGCAAGATCTCCGTTGCTAAATGAGTTTAACATAGCGAGACAGTTCGGACATCTCCGTTGCTTTTTAAAACTGTCGCTTTGTTAAACTCATTTAACATAAGCAACGAGATCTTGCTTCTCGCTATGTTAAATGGGTTTAAAATAGCGAGGCAGCTTAAAATAAGCAACGGAGATCTCCGTTGCTTATTTTTAAAGCAATCCATGTTAAACCCATTTAACAGTTATACTAATGGAAAAGTCCGGGGGACCTTTTCCATTAGTATAACTCGATTTACAACGGGCACGCTGGCCAATCAGCGTGCACGTTTTGGGGGGATCATGGTATAATTGATGGTATTTCCTGACAGAATGTTGAAGGGGAGAGAGGAGTAAAGTTGGAGCTGAATTTATCGCCCAGTAGGTTTGCTATATCTTTTGGCTCAATATAGGTGGCTCCATTTATAATGAGCTCTGCACACAACTGTGCATTATCTTTGAGGTTGCAGACATTGATAAAGAATGCCTTGTGGTTGTCCTTGGCTTGGGAGGCTAAATTTACCTCAAATTTGGCTTTGACAGACTTTTTTTGTCCTCTGAGTTGTTTTTTTAATTTGATGAGAGTGCAGACAGTGCAGCATGTCAAAGGGAGACAGCAGAGCATCAGCTATGGACATGACTCTGTAACCAACTTAACACAAGACCAGGTAATAATCTAATCAGTGTAGGATATATATGCAGTCTGTGCATGCCCATCAGATTCTAAAATGCAACAGGCATGCCCAGTGTGAATTAAATGCAACAAAGTACTCTGCCGACAACTTTATGAAAGCACTCTGCAGAGACCACATGTGCTTAATCTAAACACCACTATATTTTGCAGTTTTGTATGGAATTCTGTGGAATCTACAAACCATGCATTAAAAATAATGCAACTGGCATTTAATGCACCACAGAAGCCTGGGGTACTGCAAGCCATACTAGAGGATGGTCTGCAAATGCATCCTAGAAGGCAGTTGGCTAGGCACTGAACCAGGCTATAGTTAAGCCATCTCTCTGACTAGGAAATAATAGATACAGATTAGTAAAAGAGCTGGTGCAGTGTGTGTGTAGGACAAATGTGCCCCATATGTATGCACATAGTCTGTAAGGTAACCTAATACTGATAGAAATAAATGTTTGTCTGAGTCTAGGCATACTGGCCTCTGAGACCTTTCAGCCGCATATGGGAGATGCAGTTGGAGGGTACCAGACAGCTGCCAGTTACATCCTCTCACATTTCTTGGCAGCAATGTGCACTTAGATGGATGACTACATCCACTTCTCGACAACAGTCATTGATCAAATACTGCTATGCAACAGTTTTATGTCATAGCCAATGTCTTCCGTGCCCTCATTGCAACAGACTGCACCCAAGTCCCAATTAAAACCCCAGCTGTACCTGATGCTGAATGGTACATCAGTAGAAAGAAGTAACAATTGCTCAGTTATCGGGTGGTATACTCAGCAGATGGCCACATTGTTAATATCATGGCAACACACCTCGATAGTGTGCATGATGCTGCAATTTGTAGGGAAAGTGGTCTGACAGATGGTTTCCAACATGGTGAAGATCCTGAGGGACTACTACTTAGTAAGTACAAGTCCACAGCTATGATATATGCAGAATCTGGATATGTCGACATTTAGTATGAGAACAGTGTATGTGTTATCTCTACCCACAAACAGGTGACTGTGGTTATTCATTGCTGCCTTAGCTAATGACACCATATACACACCATCAACCCCTGCTGAGAATGCATACAACAGAGCACACAGTGTGACATGAAACACCATTCAGTGTGTGTGTTTGGCATGCTGAAAGCAAGATTCAAATGTTTGGACAAACCTGGGGTGCACTACAATACACACCTGAAAAGACATAACTGATGGTTACTGGATGTGCCATGGTACGCAACAAGATAACAGCAAAACATGGTAGCTTGCTAGCTGCAGGTGTGAGTGGCCTACCTCAAGAACCCCAGATGTTTGATGATTATACATCAGAGCTGTCACAGGATGATCAGGAGGATGTAGGAGTGAGAAGAAATAGGAGTGGGCAATGGAGGATGTGACCATATGTTCTAATAACACAGCAGCATCTTACACACACCTTGGAGTCATGACAAGCCACATGTACAAATCTACACACACTAAACAGTGATGTTCACATGTTTCCTCACAACAGCAACACAGAACATGACTAATGGGAAGAAACCATTAGTTGTCCACATTGAACATCATACATAATAGAAGCATAAGGTAAACCACTAAGAACATATACACAACAGTAAGAGGAAACATCAGTGCAAAAATACTCTCTGTAAGGTACATCACCAAAGAGGACCACAAAGACAAAAGTGTGGGAAGCAGGAGGTGTGCACAACTGAAGGTGTCATTCAGCAGATATGATATCATCATATAGATAAACAGCATGGAATATTAACCATAAATCAACCACCTTCACAAAAAATCTAAGCCCATGACCTGTATGGGGATCTATCAGCAAAAACATGCCTAAAAACAGGGGCTGTACACTAATACTGATGCATCACACATAGCTTGTGATGTGTGAGAGTGTGTTACTACACAGTACATCTCTTACACCAGTAGAATCTGAATGGAGACCTGGTAAAATCAGCAAGCAAAGGAGAGCAGTATTGATGGACTTAAATTCGTCATCAGGTCTTGCTGAGTACCTTCATGAGGTGAACCCTATTTTTACAAAATCTTGCCAAGCGACATTGATATATACATTGCATTTTATATAGCATGATATATGTTATATAGGTTGCATTATATATAGCATATATTAGGGACAGAAGTCATTTAAAAAATAATAAAAAATAATATGTGCACTGGTGCCAGGACTGGAAGACATTGACAGTGCAGAATCCTCAAGACACTGAAACATTTCTACAATGGGATTAGGCCAGGCTTGGGGGAGGATGGCTCCCTGTTGTAGAAGGAATTAGTAGTCCACAAATCCATAAAAAATGCAAAAACTGACAGGCCAAAAACAGCCATAAAGATGACAGAAAGGACTATTGAGGATAAAAAAGAAATTATGTATTTTTACTATTATGCAAGAAGAATTTCCGGATAGAAGATATTCAAAAAGAGTAAGAAAGACATTAGAAGAAAGATAATACTTAGAAAAGAAAAACTGTCAAATGCTTCAAATGCAAAATTGTGTTCATTAATACAACAGATCCACGAAAAACATTATACAAACCAAGAAACTTTGAGCCAGTTGGCAAAAGAATAAACTGAGGAAATGTGAAAATATAAAAAACAAAACCTAGAGATTTTTGAAAGGTATAAAAATAACCATGACATGGGAAAGAAAGAGAGATATGAAATGATGCAATATTAATGCAAAGGAGAAAGCTAAACTAATCAATACAAAAAATCAGCTCCAAATATATTTAAAGAGGAATACAGGCAAAGTCACCCAGATATGGAAAACTTCACAATACAAAAAATAAGATCACAGAGAAGACTCAGATAAGATTAATAAAGTTGAAGTTAAACATATAGAAGCTGAAATTATGGAATTCCTACCAAGTGAAGGATTTCGTGTAGAAAGTCTAAAACAGGTTATGTCGCAGCACGATGGAACAATGGGTCCCAAAGTAAGGAAAAACAGGTGGAGCAAGAGACATGAAGAAGAAATATGGACATGGGGAAAAATAGATTGAATCTGGTGCAATATTTATGCAAATGGGAAAGCAAAATTAGTCAATAAAAAGCAGCTCAAAAGATATTTGAAGAAAAATACAGGCAGAGGCATCAGAATATGAAAAATTTTACTATACAAAAAAAAAAAGAAAACAAAGGGGGGAAAGATGATCAGTAATAGAGAAGTAAAAGAAACAGAAACTGATGTTATGGATTACCTGCAAAGTGAAAGATTTAGTGTAGAAAATTCAACTCTGATAATCTCACAGCATGATGGAACAATGAGTCCCCAAATTAAGGAGAAATAGGTGAAATGGGAATCATCTGATCACTTGCCACATGAAGACACTCAGGATCCTTTAGTTGTAAACCAGTACAAAAGTTCAGTTGGAGCTGCAAAGCAAGGGAAAGAGCAGGAAACAGTGGCAATTCTGATACAGTCAATGTTGTGGAGTGATAGGCCAGTGACTTCGCCTATGAAAGAGCAACAGATGATGCAGAATAAAGCTGAAGAGAACATGTCTCAGGAAGATGTTCTGGGACTTTCTGTAGAATGTCTGCAGGAAACAGAGAAGAAAGAATGTGCCCTCAAGTGAAGAAAATGATCTAAGGGAAGATGTGCTTGATTTAATATAGATGGATAGGCATATTAAGATCAATGAAAGAAATAGATTACAGAAAGGCAATAAGACCCAAAATGTTAGAAGCCTGATAAAACAAATGAACACAGTAATCAAAATTATGAGGAAAATTTCATGTGATATAACAGAAGTAAATAAGATATATTACTTTGCAACTAAATTAATAATAAATAAAGTCTTACTGCAAAAATACAGGGCCATAAGGGAAAGGAAGGGAAGAAATCAAATGCTACCATGGAAGTATCGAAAGAAAACTATAAACCAATTAAGATAAAATGTATCATTGTTACTAGAGTATAGAAGAGGGAACAGATGAACAAAAATACTTAGATGTGATAAAAGCAATGTACAATATAAGAGCAGACCAGGATCTATTGTACACTATTGCAAATAATAAACTAAAGATATCAGCATATAAATGAAAAGTACAAAATAAGCAATTCATTGATGACACCAAAAAGTTTTATAGAGAATTGAGAAACAAAGCAAAAGGAATAGAAACACCACCAAAAAAAGAAGAGACAGACATATTTTGGAAAAGCAAAACACAGATAGAACCAGCACCATGCCAGTAAAGCGTTTATTGCGATCTGGTACCTCAGCTTTTCGCCTTCAAATGGATCCTTTCATTGTGAAAATGGGGGACTATTAGTTCAAAAATTACTCGAATTAGAGACCAGAATGATTCTCAAATTTAATACATTGAAACCACATGGATTGAACTTGGAATTAAGTATTTAACATTAACTAATTTTCTCATATATAAAGAAAAAAATATATATAAATATCGGTTGTATAATTGGTTGTTTATATAATTATACTCAAATTTCAAAGCTTTAAAAATCTTTCAGTCATTATAGATTAACTTGATAGTTGATAAAAATTTATTTATTTATTTATATAGGTTATATTTTTTCATTTCTTGTGTATATATATACATATATTTTTTTTTGTGTAATTTTTACATGGCTAGATATAATATAATATATAGGACAATATTTAATGATTTATATTTGTATTTTTTAATATGAATTACTTGGAAGCAATCAAATTAATTCTTTCTTATACACATTTTGTCACACTATTTTACATATTTGTTAATAAATATATATGGAATATCATAACCTAAAGAATAGCATTTTTGAAGGCAATTTGATGTTGATTTCAATTTTTGATGTTAAGATTTGAAGGATAAAATACTGGCAGAGCACTTTAAATTGATTTATAAAATGATGTAATTGATTAATTGGTGCTGATTAACTTAGAAAATTTGTATAAATAACAGTTAACAGCACTCTGTATTTGTGATCCATTTGAAGGCGAAAAGCCGAGGTACCAGATCGCAATAAACGCTTTACTGGCATGGTGCTGGTTCTATCTGTGTTTTTCTTTGAAGTTGCTGGTTTCTCATAGTGTTTGTGGAATATTTTGGAAAAGCATCTATGAAGACTTTGTGGAACATAACAATGATGCTGAATGGACAGAAAAAAGTAAAAGAAACAGCAAGAAGTTCAAATGTACAGGATGTGAAGACTGGTAGAGATGGGTGAAGGCTGCCAGCCTAACCAGATAGAATTGTGCAGATAATTCTATAATTTGTAAATATGAATGTTGAGCTTAAAACAATATGGCAACGTTGCCATCTGCTGTAAAGAAAGATAAGTCAAGCATTTCTTGTTGGTCCTTTGAAATTAAAATTATTTCATCACTGCCTTTGATGTTTTACAATTCGGCTCCGGTCCGGCTAGATGAAGGCTTTCTGCTTATTGTTTTAAGGCTAAAGTTAATGACCAGAATTTACATATGGAATGTCCTTTATTGCTCTAAATGTAAAATAATGTAAATGCAGTTTCTGTCAGCCTGGGAACACCAGGAAGGTGTAAAAGATGATGTAATGTTTAGCGGAACTGGAGTTTCAATTTAAACGGTGAGAACCAGAGATTATTAAGCATTTTTGTCTATCTAACTCACAGCACTGCCTGTTGCTCTATGTAAGTAAGTTATTTTAGAAGTGTGTTTTCTTGTAGCAATAGCTAAGAATTAGAAAGTTTAGACTAAGTGTTTTTCTGTGATGTCAGAACTGTACTACTGATTTTTTTAAAGTATTTCTGTGTGATCTCTGAACTCTTGACTAGCGCTGTGTTGTAGTACTATTGTCTTGTATTTTTAGTATTTATTAGTAAATATTTTTAAACCCTTTCAACTGTGGCTGGTTTGTGTAGAGATAAGTTAAGCTCTAGAGTACATTGCATATTTATAGAGTTTATTGTACAAAGCCACTCTAATAAGCCTTGACTGATTAATCACACTTACCAATTGGATAATAATATTGCACAGTAATAATTAGGCTCCCTTTTAAGGGCCTTTGGGTAGCTGATAATATTAGCTAGGTGGTGGCAGTAATTACTACTGTATAGTCTAGGTAAAAGGGGCACAGCTGGAGAACCTGTGCCAGCCTTCCCCGGAAGTGTCTGTGTGGTTGTATAAGCTCTTATCTCAAAGTGTGTGTGTGTCAGCTACTTGGGCATTGACATGAAGCACTGGTTGGACAGAGAGAGTGCTGGAGATTTTAGCTTGACCAGCTAGGCTGAGATCTGGACCCTATAGCTGTGCCAGTGAAGAGTCTTATTGGGGACCTGGGGAGCAAGGGAGCGACCAGCCCCAGACTGACTGTGAGCTCTGTAAATTGCACTTACTGTGTGTATTTTCTATCCTTTCCTCATATATGAGATGCCTTCTCTGGTGTTAGTGGTGAGGATTGAGGCTCCTTGATTGCTAGGCCAGGGAACGGGTGTCACATATTAATTGGTGGCAGTGGTTGGGATATCCACCTCACATATTAATTGGTGGCAGTGGTTGGGATATCCTCACATATCAATTGTTTGGCAGCGGTGGGCTATCCACATCACATATTAATTAGTTGGCAAATACTAATTGGCTTGTAGTGGTGTGGGTAGAGGGAATCCTGTAGCTTGTGTACAGTGAGCTTTGAAGGTGTTTTGTACTCTAAAACAGCCATGCAGTGAATACTCAGAGTTCAGATCACAATTGTTTTATTTCTTTTGTTAGATTAGTTAGTCAGGGTGAGCAGGCAGCATGTCAGCAGAGGAGTATGGAACGCTGACAAGGAGCCAGCTGGCGGAGATGTGCCAGGCTAGGGGACTGGTGCATGGAAACCTGACTAAGGCAGACCTGATTGCAGTCTTGGTTACAGCTGCATCAGAAAACAGCAACCAGGAGGACAATCAGACTGGCAGTGGAGATATAATTCCCATGGAGAATGGACAGCTCAACCTTTCTGCAGTGGACTTAAAA
This sequence comes from Protopterus annectens, assembly GCF_019279795.1. NCBI lineage: Eukaryota > Metazoa > Chordata > Ceratodontiformes > Protopteridae > Protopterus > Protopterus annectens. The sequence goes on along the minus strand of NC_056746.1, from coordinate 215,245,548 downwards.
ATCCAGCTGGAGCTAAAGAGACTTGAGTTAGAGGCCAGGCATGTGGAATTAGAAGCAAATGAGAGACTGCGATGTTTGCAGGCTGAGGAGAATGAGAAACTGTTATGTCTGCAAGCTGAGGAACAAGAGAAGCAGAGGCAGCATGAGAAGGAGATGCTGACTCTTCACCAGAGTCATGGAGGTAATGGGAAGGGAGTAACTGGACCCCAGAAGCACAAAAGGTCAGTAAATTTCTTCCGCAGTTTAAAGAGGGGGATAATTTTGATAGTTTCATTCATATGTTTGAGAGGGTATGTAAACAGTATGAAGTTGACCAAGGGCTCTGGGTATAGTTCCTGACCCCCTTACTCCATGGTAAAGCTGTAACTGCATTAGCTAAAATGTCTGATGTTGCATGTTTTGATTATACTGCTAAGAAATGTCTTTTATAACTGTTTAAGCTAACACCTGAAATGTATAGAAAAAAAGTTTCATGAGCATAGACGCAAGGCAGATGAAAGTGTGAGTGAATATGTTGCTGGGCCCACTCTTGTTTGGCATCTACTTTTCCAAAGTACAAGCAAACACAGGAGGGTTATGGCTGACAAAGTTTGCAGATGACTGCAAACTGGGCGCCGTCAAATCTGACACAGATATCCTTCAGAAGGGTCTCACAGAAATGGATGACTGGTGCCAGAGCCATGGCCTAAAGTTAAATGCCAAAAAATGCATAGTCATACCCTTCGGGAAAAACAAGGTTACCCCTAGCTACCATATAGGTGGTAATCCTCTGAGCACAGAAGAAGTTATCAGGGACCTGGGGACCCAGGTTGACAGTAGCCTGTCATTCGACACCCATGTAGCTAAAGTAGTTAGGAAGACCTTCTACATTGCCCACCTTATCATGAAGGGATTCACATATAGATCAAGGGAGGTCATAGTCTCCCTATACTCATCACTCATCAGACCAATGATTGAGTACAATGCCCCATTCGGAATGTATCTGACCCGACACTTGCAGCAGCTGGAGAGGCCACAAAAGTTCCTCACCAAAAGGATAAAGGGTCTCAAAAATCTGTCCTATGCTGCCCGACTGAAAGAACTCCAGCTCTATTCAGCCGCTTACCGCTTGCTCAGAGGTGACCTTTGCCTGACATACAAGGCCATGTCAAACCCAGATTTGATGAATATGCTTCACCTCAAAAAATCTAGGTCCGTCAGAGCCACAAGGGCGGGAGACTTAAACCTCGACACGGCTATTAATAGGACGTGCTGGAGGGATAGATTCATCACCCAAAGACTCCCTATGCTGTGGAACAAAATCCCGGTATATGTGAGGCAGAGCACCTCGCTGGCCTTGTTCAAGAGAAATCTTGACCAATGGATGGGAGATCGCAGATATACCCCAGGGATTACCTCAGTGTCACTGCTAGACAGAGGCACAGCAAAATAATGGGTATAGTTCCCCATACTAAAGGGGTGGCGTAAGCCACAAAACTATGGGCTAGGCTTATAAATGCCCTCAGGCAGATAGCCTAGTATGAACCTATGAACCTATGAACCTATGAATTGAGCACTTATTTCCATAGGTGGGTGAGTGGATGTCAGGTCACCACATTTGAAAGGCTGGCAGACCTTTTGGTGAGGGAACAAGCCCTTAGCACTTTGCCTGAGGACATGAGGATCTGGTTAACTGATAGACAATGTGCTACTTCAGATGAGTTGGGGAAGAAGGGAGACCTATACCTGGCAAGCAGGGCAGCCCTGCACAGGAAGGAGACTCCCAGTACTGCTCATGGGTCTAAAGGAACCCATGGTGGGCAGCACAGACTGCCACAACAGAATCTGCCAGTAGCAGGTGAAGCCACTAGTCCAGGTACACATCCAGGGGCTAGGGTTAAATGTTTTGAATGTAACCAGTGGGGCCATGTGGCATACAGATGTCCATGGAGGCAAGGTGGGTAACCAAAGGTGAGGGAGCCAGTAAGTGAGAAAGACAAAATGCCAATAGTAGGTTGTCTTGAGACAACAGGGGTACTAAACTACCATCCTGCAGATGTCCTGAGAGGGAAGGGTTTGGATGAGGCGGTATCATGTGCTTAGGCAATTACACACAGTCAGGCTTGGAGACAAGCATGTAAGTCTGGTAGCCTGGGTAGACCCAGACAGACTGCATACTTGCAGCCAGGACTGGTGAGGTGGTTACTTCAGGGAGTGAACTCTGCTGTAGCAGTGAGTCTGAAGGTGAGCCACAGCTGCTTGGGGGTACTGATGGTCCCTTGGACAGAGTGCCTGCAAAGGTAGAGGTGAGTAGTAGTACCCAGGCTGACATTGAGACACCACTGTCAGAGGATGCCAGACTTCCAGTGGAAGGGGAGCTGGGAAGGGTGACAAGGAGAGAGTTGCTCTATTTAAGCACACACAAGTTTGTAAACAAGCAACGTTTACTTTTTTTTACTTTTAGATGCAGCTAGGGCCCCAGGGCTCAATGAAAATATTAATGTAACCCCATTATTGAAACTCAGAGCTGCTAAGCTCTGATATGATAAGGGAAGATTGTTATGTGTATTTCCGTTATTAACTAATTTTCATAATTTCTTCATTAACTATATATTTTTTACCATTCTTTAGTCAGACAATGGTTATTTTGGATAGGATTTCATGTAAGTTGTGATTTGATAACACACATACATTTGTTGGCCAGTAGATGAAGTCTGTTTTGATTAAAATTTTTTAATATGTGGTTGAACTATTTAAAACATTTATATATACACAATATACTGAACTGTTTTTATGTTTATTGTATTTTACATGGTAATTCTGTATATGAATTTTTAAGTGCTACGAATTATGTCTTTCAACTGGATTTTATCAGATTCATTTTTATGGAACTATCAATTAATTTAATTAATTCATTTAACTAATTTAACTAATTGATTGGGGAGGATTTGGATTGGTGCATTATAATGACACACCTATAAAAAACGATGACTCTTTGGTGCAATGTTTTTGATTTCTGAAGAAGTCTACGTGGCTAGACGAAAATCTGTGGTAATTGGTAGCGTTAAATAAAGTTTATACTTTTTGGCTAGTATCTCTGATTTTTGCCTTTTTGAAGTGGATTCCCAAAAGAAATACTGACTGACAGAGGTGCGGATTTCATGTCAGACCTACTGGCTTGTCTGTGGAAGTCCTGTGGAGTGAAGTACATGAAGGTCAACCCCTACCATCCTTAGACTAACGGTCTTGTTGAGAGGTTAAACTCTACAATCAAGTCCATGCTATGGGCATTTGCAGATCAGTTTGAGGGAGTGGGACAAATATTTGCCCCATCTGTTGTTTGCTTAAAGAGAAGTTCACCAGGGATCCACAGGTTTTTCACCCTTTGTGTTGCTGTATGGGCATAGGGTGAGGGGACCTCTAGATTTAATTTGAGATGGGTGGGAAGGTGAGTGGGAGTCTCACAAGGAGTCTGTTGTGGCATATGCCCTAAACCTTAGGACAAGGCTCAGGGAGCTCATGGGCTTGGCCCAGGAGAACTTGGCAGAAGCCCAACAACAGAAAAAGGTGTGGTATGACAGGAATGCTCAAGCTAGAGAGTATGCTGTGGGGCAGCAGGTAATGGTTCTCATTCCTGTCAGACACAGAAAACTGCAACCAGCTTGGGAGGGACCCTAAAAGGAGGTAAGAAAAGTAAGTGATGTTAACTACATGGTGGAACTGCTAGGCAGATGGAAGGGACACAAATTGTACCATGTTAACATGAAGAAACCTTGCCATGATAGGGATGCCCTTGTGCTGAACATTTGCAGTGGATTGCAGGAGGAGTCTGAGGGAAATCTGGGGACTGATCTCCTCATTGAGGCTCAGGATGACACCTCAGTGGAAGGGGTAGCAATGTCCCAGCAGCTATCTCCTATCCAGGTTTGATAAATCCGAGCAGTGTTGCAGGAATTTGGGGACATGTTCACTAGGAAACCAGGGTGCACCCACCTAGTGCAGCACCAGGTGGATTCAGGACCCCAAAGGCCTATTAGGTAGGCCCCTTATAGGGTGCCTGAGAGAGTCAAACAGACTCTGAGGGAGGAGGTACAGGAGATGTTGGAACTAGGGGTGATTCAAGAGTCCAACAGTCCCTGGGCCTGCCCAGTGGTATTGGTGCCAAAGAAGGATGGCAGTACCAGGTTTTGTGTGGACTACAGGAAATTAAATAGTCACACAGAGTTGGATGCTTACTCCATGCCTAGGACAGATGAGGCCCTACAGCAGCTGGATGGAGCTAAGTATCTTACAACCATTGATCTTACCAACGGTTACTGGCAGGTGGCCTTGACTCTCAGTTTTAGAGAGAAGTCAGCCTTTGTGATTCCTTTTGGCTTGTATGAGTTCACAAAGATGCCCTTTGGGATGAAGAATGCCCCAGCCACTTTCCAGAGGCTGGAGGATAATATCCTAGCAGGAGCAGGAGGGTTTGCCCTTGCTTACCTAGATGATATTGCCATCTACAGCCATTCCTGGCCAGAGCACCTTCAGCATGTCAGGGAGGTGCTGGGCAGACTGCAGCGGGCAGGGTTGACCATTAAGCTGAGAAAATGTCAGGTGGGTTTGGCAGAGGTCTCCTACCTAGGATATAGAATGGGGAATGGTAAGATAAGGCTAGAACCTGCAAAAGTGGAAGCTATTCAGACATGGCCTGCACCTGTTACTAAAAAGCAGGTGAGATCATTTTTAGGGACAGCAGGGTACTACAGAAAGTTTGCCCCCAGTTATAGTACCATAGCTGCTCCCCTCACAGACCTAACAAAGAAGAACAGGCCAGATAAGGTAGTGTGGACCCCAGCATGTGAGCAGGCATTCCAGAGGCTTAAATAAGCTTTTGGGAGGACCCTCTGTGTTAGCCAGTCCAGACTACAGCAAAGAATTTGTTGTACAGGTGGATGCTTTGAACTATGGGGTGGGGGCTGCATTTAGCCAGATTTCTTCAGAGGGAGAAGAGCACCCAGTGGTTTATCGCAGTCGTAGGCTCCAACCCAGGGAGGAATGCTATGCAGCTGTAGAAAAGGAATGTCTAACCATAGTGTGGGCCCTGCAGACACTACAGCCTTATCTGTATGGAAGAAAATTCACTGTTATGACAGATAACAACCCTCTAACATGGTTAAATGGAGCCAGTCAGCAAAATGCCAAGTTGCTAATATGGAGCCTGGGGTTGCAAGCATATGATATGTCAGTGCAGCACTGCAGTGGGAATAGCATTGCCAATGCAGATGGGCTGTCAAAAAAGGGAATGGGGTAGGTATACTCTGATAGACCTAACCCTCTCAAGTGGCGTTTTTCAAGGGTCACTTGAAAAACTAGATGAGTTTTCTGGGGGGGGATGTGAAGACTGGTAGAGATGGGTGAAAGTTGCCAGCCTAGCCAGATAGAATTGTGCAGATAATTCTATCATTTGGAAATATGAATGTTGAACTTAAAACTATGTGGCAACATTGCCATCTGCTGTAAATAAAGCTAAGTCAAGCATTTCTTGTTGGTCCTTTAAAGTTTAAATTATTTCATCACTGTCTTTGATGTTTTATAATCCTGCTCCGATCCGGCTAGATGAAGGCTTCCTGCCTATTGTTTTAAGGCTAAATGTAATGACCATAATTTACATGTGGAATGTCCTTTATTGCTCTAAGTGTAAAAGAATGTAAATGCAGTTTCTGTCAGCCTGTGAACACCAAGATGGTGCAAAAGATGATGTAATGTTTAGCAGAACTGGAGTTTCAATTTAAACAGTGAGAATCAGAGATTATTAAGCATTTTTGTCTGACTATCCAACTCACAGCACTGCCTGTTGCATTATCTAAGTTATTTTAGAAATGTGTTTTCTTGTAGCAATAGATAGGAATTAGAAAGTTTAGACTAAGTGTTTTTCTGTGAGGTCAGAACTGTACTACTGATTTATTTTAAGTATTTCTGTGTGATCTCTGAACTCTTGACTAGCGCTGTGTTGTAGTAGTATTGTCTTGTGTTTTTAGTATTTATTATTAAATATTTTTAAACCCTTTCAACTGTGGCTGGTTTGTGTAGGGATAAGTTAAGCTGTAGAGTACATTGCATATTTATAGAGTTTATTGTACAGAGCCATCTGGGATTATCCAAGTTCAACTAAGTCTGGGGAAGACTGCAATCCAGATTGTAGCTTGCTACAGAACTCCCACCATGCCCCAGTATTCCCACTCCTCTTTTCTTGATACCGTGGAAAATATTAGGGTACAACCCAACACCCTAATAATGGGTGATTTCAACTACCCCACCATTAACTGGGAAAACTACTCATGTACCAACTCTTTTGCTCAACGTTTTCTGGAATTCATAAATTCCAACACCTTGGATCAACTTATCAGCACCCTCACCAGGGGCAGCAATATCCTAGACCTGGTCATCACCAACATGGGCGACCGGTGTTCCACACCAGAGGTCAATTTCTTGTTGGTCAGCTCTGACCACAAGCTAATCACCTTAGACATCCACATCCCACCCCCACCCCCCATAAGGGAAACAACCGTAAAAAATTTCTCCAAGGCCAACTTCATGCTTCTTAAGACAGAAGTGGCAAACTTTACGACACCCATGCAGATGGACAATAGAGGTACGACTGCTGAATCATACACAAATGCACTTTATAAGCACTTAAATGAGTGTATGGATCATGCTATCCCTAACAGAACCAAGATGCTATCCTCCAAAAAAGGGAAGCCAATATGGTGGTCTTCTGCCATAAACAAACTCTACAACAGAAGAAAGAAACTGTTGCAAAAAAGAGTAAAATCCCATGATTGGAGTAACTCCCTGATCAGCATCAGTAAGAAGCCGAGATCCCTCATAAAATCCTCCAAAGCTAGTTATGAAAACAAAATCAATACTGATTCTAAAGACAACCACAAATCATTCTATAGCTACGTCAATAATCTCAATGGCAGCACTCAGATCTGCTCTGAGTTACAGCACAATGTCACTAAATATACAGAACCAACTGATATTGCCAACATCCTGGCAGATAGGTTCAGTGCTAATTTTACCCCACTCACACACCCTAAAGGGCCCATCTCTATACCGGAAGAATGCAAAGCTCCTGTAATCATGGCTGCACAGGTAAAAACCTCACTCTCCAAAGCCAAGAACACAGCATCCATGGGACCTGACCACATCCCAGGCTGCCTTCTACATGAACTACAGAATGAACTGGCACCCCACCTAGGTACCATGTTCAGTCATAGCCTCACCTCAGGCTTTGTGCCTATTGAATGGTGCACCACGATGGTTATCCCACTCCACAAAGGGGGAGCCATGACAGACCCCAGGAACTACCTCCCCATTAGCCTGATGAGCCTGGTCTGCAAGGCCATGGAATGTATAATCATGGAACTCATAAACAAAGACATCGGAGATCTCCAAATTCTGGACCCCACACAATTCGGGTTTGTAAAAGGCAGATCATGTCCCCTAAACCTGATAGACTTCTTTGAAGCAGTCACCAAAGCCGTAGGTGAGGGTAAGGCACACAGCCTATCTAGATCTCGCCAAGGCATTCAACACCATCCCCCACTCTGGAATTATAAATAAACTCACTAAACTAGGTATAAATCCCTATGTGACAAGATGGGTTGCCAACTGGCTTACTGACAGAACCCACACTGTGAAAGTAGCAGACTCCAAATCAGCCTTCAGACCAGTGACAAGTGGAGCACCACAGGGTTCAGTCCTGGGTCCTCTCCTGTTTGGTATCTACTTCTCTGAAGTACATGCTAACACAGTAGGTCTTTGGTTAACTAAGTTCACAGATGACTGCAAACTATGAGCCATAATCGAAACTCCTAATGATGTGGACATCCTACAAAAGGGCCTCACTGAGACAGATGCCTGTTGTCAAAGCTATGGCCTCAAGCTCAATGCCAAAAAGTGCACTGTCATCCCCTTTGGTAAAAACTCTGTACCCATTAACTACCACATAGGTGGTAGTCTACTTAACACTGAAAATGTAATAAGAGACCTTGGGACACAGGTGGACAGTAGTCTCTCCTTTGATAATCACATTGCCACATTGGTCACGAAAGCCTGCTACGTGGCACACCTCATCACAAAAGGTTTCTCGTCCAGAAAAAAAGAGGCCATAGTTCCCCCTCTACTCATCACTCATTAGACCCATTATAGAGTACAACACCCCTTTTGGTATGTACCTCACAAGACATCTACAACAACTGGAAAGGCCGCAGAAATACCTCACAAAGAGGATTACTGGCCTTAAACAGATGACCTATGCAGACCGTCTCAAAAAACTCCAGCTTTACTCCATCACATATTGCCTACTGAGAGGCGATCTCTGCCTGACATACAAAGCTATGTCAAACCCTGCGATGTTTGACATGCTCCACTTAAAGAAATCCCATTCCCTCTGAGCTACATGCTCTAGGGACCTAAACTGTGTCACCACAATAAACAGAACATGCTGGACGGATAGATTCCTGTCCCAGAGACTTCCCATACTCTGGAACAGACTACCTATGTCAACAGAGCTCCTCATTAGCACTCTTCAAGGAAAATCTTGATGATTGGTTGGGAAATAGGAAATTCACCCCGAGGATCACTTCTGTGGCTCTGCTTGACAGGGGCACAGGAAAATAATTTTCTTGGGTGGCAAAAGCCAGGGTACCTTTTTGGCTAGGCTTACATATGCCCTTGGGCCAATAGCCTAGAACCTTCCTATGAACCTATAATAAGCTTTGACTGATTAGTCACACTTACCAATTGGATAATAATATTGCACAGTAATAATTGGACACCCTTTTAAGGGCCTTTGGGTAGCTGATAATATTAGCTGGGTGGTGGCAGTAATTACTACCATAAAGTCTGGGTAAAAGGGGCACAGCTGGGGAACCTGTGCCAGCATTCCCCAGAAGTGTCTGTGTGGTTATATAACTTCTTATCTCAAAGTGTGTGTGTGTGTGTGTGTGTGTGTGTGTGTGTGTGTGTGTGTGTGTGTGTGTGTGTGTGTGTGTGTGTGTGTGTGTGTGTGTGTGTGTGTGTGTGTGTGTGTGTGTGTCAGCTACTTGGGCAGGGAAACGAAGCACTGGTTGGACAGAGAGGGTGCTGGAGATTTTAGCTTGCCCAGCTATGCTGAGATCTGGACCCTATAGCTGTGCCAGTGGGGAGTGTTATTGGGGACCTGGGGAGCAAGGGAGCGACCAGCCCCAGACTGACTGTGATCTCTTTGTGCTCTTAAGGGAAACTGCACTTACTGTGTGTAATTGTTATCCTTTCCTCATATATAAGACGCCCTCTCTGGTGTTTGTGGTGAGGGTTGAGGCTCCTTGATTGCTGGGCCAGGGCACGGGCCTCACACAGGATATGAAAAGGCATGAAGAAACAGCCAGAGAGATTGAAACGAAATTAAGAAAAGCTCCTAAATGGAAAACACCAGACCCAGATGCAGTACCTAACTTTTGGCTAGAAGTATTAACATCTTTACATGAAGATTTAGCCCTGAGTAAAAAATACTTACATGCTCATCCTGAACAGACACCAACATGGTTAACAACAGGATAAATAATATTCCTCCTTAAGACTGAACTGCAAGCTATCCTAAAAACTGTGGACCAATAACTTGCCTTCTGATGATGTATGAACTATAGACTGGCATTGATGCACACAGTGTTTAAATTCATTTAGAAGAAAATTCAATTATGGCAATAGAACAAAAGGGTAACAAAAAAGCATATGGAACAAAGGATGATTTGTTGTTAAATAAAGGTATAATGGAAAATTGTAAAAAGGGGAAGAATCTAAGTTTGGCAAGGATAGATTACAAAAAAGCATTTGATGGTATCCCATATTCTCAGGTAAAGGAGTGTTTACAGATGTATAAGATACAACCTATATTGATCAATTGCATTAAAGTGGTCATGAAATAGTGGAAAACCACTTTGTAGCTATGATAATGGCCAAATTATTATCCCAGGTGTGACACCCCTGCATTGGCCCAGGAATCAAGGAGCCTCAATCCTCACCACTGGCAACAGCTAGGGGATGTACACACTGGGTGGATGACAAGTACACACACAGTAAAGTGCAATTTCCCTTAAGAGCGCACAGAGACCACAGTCAGTCTGGGGCTGGTTTTTGCCTCTTTCTCCAGATCTCCAGTAAGAGTCCCCACTGGCACAGCTATAGAGTTGAGCCCTTAGCCAGGGTTCCAAGCCAAGTCCTCCAACACTCTCTCTGTCCAACCAATGCTTCTTGTTCCTAACCAAGTAGCTGACACACACACACACACACACGCGCGCGCGCTTTGAGATTTGCTTTACACATACACATAACTGGGGAAGGCTGGTACAGGTTTACTAGCTATGCTCCCTTCTGCCCAGACTATAATGTAGTTATCACTGCCACCAAAACCCTAATTATCAGCTACTATAAGGCCCTTACAAAGGGTATACAATCCTACTATTCAATGTTACTATTAATCCAAATGGTAATCTGACCAAGCAAGGCTATTGGAGTGGCCTGTACACTGCCACCAAATAGATATGCAAGTACGCTAAGAGCTTAAATATGCCTCACAAAGGGTCTATATTACAACGTTTAACTCACAGGAGTTTGAACGTTGTAATATCAAACCATACAGTTCAAAACTGAATAATAACGAAAACACAGAACAGCTATTTTTTTTCCCAGGGAAAAAAAAATCGCTGTTCCGTGACAAAAAAAATAAAACTTACACTTTAAACTTAAACTAAAGTGGGGGGCTTTGCACCCCACACCCTCCATCATGGGGGGCTGTGCCACCACACCCCCCCACTTAAATATACCAACTCCAAAACCGCACCACAGTGGAGAAAATAGCAAAGCCCCGAAAATGGCCCACTGATTTTTTTTTCCCAGGGAAAAAAATCGGTGTGCAATGGCTTTGCTATTTTCGTATTTTGGACATTTGGGTTCAATATTACAGCGTTCGAACTCCTGTGAGTTCGACATTGTAATATAGACCCCTCACAAATATCAGCCACAAAGATAGGTTTAAATATATTTAATAATAAATAATAAAAGAACAAGACAATACTCAGTACACAAACACAGTTACTTCAGAGTTCAAAATCACAGGAAATATTTAAAACAACAATGCAGGACAGTCTCAAATAAATACAGAAAACATATAAACTAATCTTTACTATATTCCTAACTATATCTAAAAGAGTAGCTATGCCCTAAAAAACTTACTTACAGAGCAAGGCAAGTGCAGATGTGATGATGAGCGGATGTTCTTGCTGGGTCTATATTAGAACACCGAACATTCAAAATTTCGAGTGTTCTAATATCGAACCCTATGAATCAAAAATTTAAAACATCGAACATTCAGAACATAGGGAAAACATTTGCTGTTCCAAAACACATACACACAATACAAAAATACCAAACAAACAGCAATCCACACACATACACCTAAACTCTTACACCTAACCCTACACTAAACTATACATACACCACTAACTATCCACTTACCTTAACCCAAACCCTAACCCAAAGGTCTGTCACTCTTGCACAGTCACCTCACCCGCACCCTAACCCTAACTCACCTACCTTGCCCTAACCCTCACGTCCACACAATCGCACACTTACCTGACCTGCGCCCTAACCCTAACTCACCTAACCCACCCTAACCCTCACACCCACACAATCGCACACTTACCTGAACCCGACCTGTAACTTTCCATCACAGCACTGAAAATACCAAAGCAACAGAAATGGACAACCAAATTCTTTCCCTAGGAAAAAATTTGGTTTTCTCTTTCTTTGATATTTTCTGCGTTCGCTGAAAATGGGTTGATATTAGAACGCTCGAAATTTTGAACGTTCAGTGTTTTAATATAGACCCGTTTTTGCTACACCCACTTAATACAGTGTCTTACATACCGAAAGACGCACAAAGTTATACAATACCAGGATTTGCAGGCAGAAATTGGGCAATATGAAAGAAGGATACTTAGTTAGTTACAATAGTGACAGGAGCAATAGGTCTCATAAAAAGAATTTACAGTGTTATTTAGATATGCTACCGATACATCTAACTTCATCCAAATTGCAGAAGTAACCAGTTCTGGGCACATTGCGGGTGCTGCATAGAACACTTTTGACTAACATCAAAGACTGAAACAATACTAATTTTATGAACTTTAGTCATACTTTGACTTAGGAATGGGGTCCATTCCCATCATGGTATTAGAAACCCCAAAGAATTGGAGAAATTAAACCAGCATGAGTAATTATAAAGTCCCAAGGACCAGCCAAAAAGAAAATAAATACAAACAAATATTACATCCTGATATGATGCATGTCACATACTTTCACAGAAACCAAAGGATACAGCTTAGTAAGGAAATAATGGACAAGTATATGAGTACAATGCTAGTGATGATATGGACTTGCCAGGACGTCATGGCTGTGGGTGGTTCAAGGACCCTATATAACAGAAAGATGATATGTATGTTACATATCAAACCAATATGACAGAAAAGGGTAATGCAAAGACTAAAACCTACCTGACATATCCTCTTGTGACTCCACCACCAGAGGTGGGGGTTGAAATGCAACTGTCACATGATAAGATAGACAGAAAGACATCATCATCATCGTTTATTTATTTAATTTATTCTATATTTGTTTACCAGAGTAGTGCATTGATCAATATTGATCAATTTCAGTCCGTGTGAAACACAAAACATTTCACAAACAAAATAATAACACAATAGTTCAGACTAATTGCATAAAAATGGTGTATATGCATTCCAGTGAGCAAGCATAGTGCAACGCACAATCAAGTAGAGTGTAATGCACAACTTTAATCACACTTTTACTTAGGAATGGGGTCCATTCCCATCATGGTATTAGAACCCAAAAGACTTGGAGAAATTTAACCATGAGTTTAGCTATGTGCACACTGCTTTTAAGTACCATTTGTGCCTTACATAATAAATGAGGTTCATTAATATTCAATATTTTGGAATTCCATTTGCGAACATACATGAAAGTTATCAAAATCTGGCACATTACAATATAGCTCAGTGTTACTATAAGGAGTCCAGTGCAACTACCAAATGGGTATAATTAAATGTGAAAATCTGTAACACATGCTCGATGCCCACCAATAGTATGCCACCATCTTATATTCACCATCTTTGAAATGTAATATCGATACATTTACTGCTAATACCATTTCTACAAGCAAAGTGAGTGGGCCTTCAGTTAGCATTTTTTTCAAGGTAATTTTGTACCAGCATCAATGGAAATATTGAGGATGACGATTGAGAGGAGGCTTTGGCATGTCTGGGTGCAAAACTGGATCCAAGAGGAAATCGCCCAGATGCTTACTGTTTATGCTGGACATAAGCTGGAATGGGAGCATGCCCCAGGAACTTCACTTCCCTGGAGGATTACAGAGGTCAAACACCAGCCAGAAGATGCCTACAGTAAGTTACATAATCCCCACCTTAACACCTACATTATCATACATGCATTTAGTAAGCATATCTGTTTCTGAGGCTGTTTCAAGTATATTCTATGGGCATCTGTAACGATAACAGTTATGTAAATGGAGGAATTTAACTTCCACTCATGAAAGTCACCATTAGTATATCAACACATTCTGCAGTTATCCACAACTTTAGTTGGTTAGTGTACACATTCTGACGGATTTTTGATTATGACTGCACATTCACATGAACTTTGCACATTCAATTGTTATTGATATTCCATACATTCTGCTTTTATAATCAACAATGAACTGCTTTGTCAATTAGCTCAAATGTTTAAGAAATATGGCAAAGTAACTGCTGATCTCTTATGTGTGAGTTCAAATACCATTGTAGCCTGCTTTTAAAAATATTTCCAGTTATTTAGCTAATATCACACACCACATATGGAAGACCAATGTTTTTGGCAACATATGCAGTAGATGTTTTTACACACCTGGCATGGCTGTGGTTTACTGGCATCTAAAGTGTTCAGGCCGTGGATAACTACTCATTTCTACATTACCGGCAAAGCTTCTAGAAGCATCACACTGTATGTGTGAATGCTGAGTAAGACATGCATTAGTAAGCTCTCCATTATAGAAAATGCGACACTATTGTAATATATATGTTTGTTTTAATCATGAATGCCAAGCCCAATGCAGGTCAGCATGAATGAAATATGTTGGAGTTTGTAAAATGAAAATGCAAGAACAAGAAGTGTGGATCTATAATTCATACTCTGTCTCATGCTTGTAGGTTTACCACTGTATTTAGGGACATGTATTATTAAATCACACTGTTGGTACATTAATGCCATTAATGGCTTTTGTTTTTCTGAAGTACCTTCTGATGTTTATTTTTGCAAACTATGACAGCTAAACTCAATTCAATAGAGTTTTACGACATTCTCAGAAGTGTGACGCCCATTAGCTCAAATAGTTAAGCAATAGGCCAGTGTAAATGCTTTATCAGTACGTGTGGAGTTGAATGTTAGTGTAGACTATTTTGGATGATATTTTGCCAGTTATATATTTCCTATTTGAAAAACAGATATGGGAGCTCTATACTTTGTTGGTAAGTTATGCAGTACAGCTTTTTATATATCTAGCATTGCCATGTTCCATTGGCACCTGTAGCGCTAAGGCCATGGATGACTACGGATATCTCTGTTATCTGCAAAGTTTCTAGAAACATCATACTTCTGTCAAGAAGGCTGAAAGTGTAAATTATGGGAAACATGTACAGATGTTACCTATACATTTTAAATTACACAAAATCATGTTGTAATCCATTAATTGTTAACATTGACTGCCCTCCTACCTAAATTACAAGTTTATGTATGCATTAAATACTATAAATTAATGTTAATTCCTTTAATTTGTGGTTATATGTTTCAAGGGCAGTGATGTTTTATTGCAAACTATGACACTTTGAACTCTGAAGTGTTACAGTTGTTTGTTATTGCTGTGAGCAGTGTGCTGAAATGCAGTCACAGTTGCATACTTTCGTTGTTCAAATGCACAACACATGGAAGCACTTGTACTTTTCTTTTACTTAACATTAAATTTGCAAATACAACTTTATATATTAGTACGTTTAATTCTTCCATGCGTATTCATATAACTGAGCTTTTTTAACTTCTATCAATCCATGCAATCAAAACCAAGATGGATTAGCTAGGTAGGCAGGATTCATGTCGGTAGTGCAAACATAGGTGAGAGTTGTAAGTCTGAAACTTGGTTCCTTCTGTGCAGTAAGTTTCATGTGTGTACAGTATTGAGAATGACACAGCAGTAACTGAATGTGTATCATATTTCATTTCAAGGCTAGCTGACTTGTAATGCCCACTGTTCTTCACTGTTTTGTTATACACAGCTGCTACTACATATTGACCTGACATAATTCTTTAATTTTATTAATACATACTGTTTTCCTGTTTGCAGATGATGAAGACCATGTCTGAAACCATTTGTTGTGCATAGAACATATGCATAGGCTTGATGAACACTGGAACAGTGGAGGGAGTGAGAGGTATGTGTTATCTTTGTTGTGCATAGAGCATATGCATAGTCTTGACGAACACTGGAGGGATTGAGAGGTATGTGTTATCACTGCCAACATTTATTTCCCCAAGAAGACTCATAACATAGTTAAAACTTCAGGTTTAAATGTGTATTCTTTGGACTGTCAGGCATGTTAATGTTAGTGCCAAACTGCCCATAATGCATTTACAAGGTAAGTGAAATAATCACTGATTTATTGTGAATAACAGTATAAATTTAAGTTAAATACTGCTTTTGGATTTATCAGTAGGATGTTTTTGATGTTTTTGATAGATAGATTATGTGATTTTTGTTGTCACTACCTAAATGACAGACATCTGTGTGCAACTGTCATAGTGCTTGCAATTGGAGCACTTTACGTTCTAAGAGGTATGTACAATTGTTGCTGTTTGAACAGCAGGTAGTGATTTTTACTCAATATTGTGTTCTACATAGCTTGCCTATTCAGTTGGTGGATGGTTGTCTGCTGTCTCAACTTTCTGGATGCTGTTGACAGACATTTACTGGCAGGTACTTGTTCCACATGTCTTGCAATGCTGTGTGGTTTAACACAAAATTACATACCATTTGCTATCACTGTTGTGTTCCAAGTCAATCATGCTTTTCTTTTATGTCTGAATTGTGATATAGTGTAATAATTATCATCACTTACTTTACATACTTGTCATGAGATGTAATAATTCATGTCTGCAGGATGTGCACATTTGTTTTGCATGCATGCTGATGGCTGATATGTCAATAAATGAACAAAATATGTACATTAGAAAATGTAAGCAATCATATATAACTGAAATTGAGCAGTACAGTCCCTGTAGGTGTAGAATTGATTAAAAGTGTGGGAGAGGCTTGTAAAGAGACAGGAATGGAGAAAAAGAGGTTACTTTTGCAGAAACTCACGGAGGAGATAGTTGAGGATTTATGTTAGTTGTGTAGTAGTGAAGAGATGAAATTTAGCAAGCGAGTATCTACTTGCTGGCTGTTAAAAATTGCAATTTTGAAATCATTTTGTGTTTTTTTTTTCATTTGAAAAAAAAAAAAAGAAGCAGTACAGTCCTTTTATGGAGGAAGTCTGAGAACTTCCCTAACATTCTTAGCAAAATTAATGATACGAGAGCATACACTCCATTGCCATCATGGAACTTAATAGCAAATATACATACTTGATAACTTTTATTGGATTTCTGGAATGGGTGCTAAGATAACAAGAGAACACTTAGAGGTCTTGATGAACCACTGGAAGGGCTGCTGGTGACTTTAGCTGTATCATTAACAATTTAGATTCAAGTGCTGTATGAAAGCCTAGAATAGTGGTTGCAAAAGTGCTAAGCAAATGGTCTGATGATAACAACATAAAAGATACAATTGATAAAGCCGAAAACAATTCAGTATTTTCTACTCATTATTCCTACGTCACAGATAAGCAATCACACATAGGTACTTGACTTATTAAATAAAGTTAATAATGTTAGTACAATTTCATAACCATTATCAGACCACAATGCAGTTTGTATGAGTTTAGTTATGGATAAAAGAAATGTTCGCTATATATATATATATATATATATATATATATATATATATATATATATATATATATACACATGTGCCTTCTTATTTGGCCAAATTTGAGGACTTTAAATAATATCTAAATAAACTAGTAGATGAATATTTCATTTACAAAAGCAATGATGCAGTAAATGATAAGTCGTAGTGGGACTCCCTGAAATTGCACACTAGTAACAGAATGGGAAAATAGTACCATAACAAAATGAATATATGGGCTGAGGAAATATTAACACTATTATTTAAACTCCAATAGCAAGAATAAACCTGAAATTACCTTTGAAAATTTGAAAATGCACTTTTCTGCTATGTCTGCTAAAGGCCTACATCAGTTAGCTAACAGGGCCAAAAGATTGCAGACAGGCTCACAGATAAATATTTCTAACCCCATTACAAAGAAAGAGACTTTAGACACTGATGAGATGTTGAACATTAAAAAAAACATATAATGCAGAATTTAATGAAAAAAAAATAATAAGATGGGGGATAATGCACTTGAAAAGTATCTAGAGAAAAACCTTGAGACTAAACTTAAAGGACATCAACTCCATCCATCACCTTTTTCCCCATGTTTGCACATGGAGTAGGGGTGTGACTTTAACAGTGACAAACATCTACCTTTCCTTTGACCACCATGTCTCCACAGTGGTAAGAAAGGCTTTCTACATTGCCTACCTCATAGTAATGGCATTGTATCCAGTACAAAAGAAGTTATAACCCTCATGTACTCCTCACTCATTAGGCCAATAATAGAGTAAAATGATACCTTTGGTATGTACATTACTAGGCACCTGCAGCCACTGGAAAGACCTCAAATGTTTCTCAAAAAAGAAAATTCAGGGTCTTCAGCATATGTCATACGTTGACAGACTGAAATCACTGTCACTATACTCTGTCTTACAGACTACTCAGAGGTGACCTCTGCCTTGCATATAAAGCAATCTCAGATCCTGTTCTAATGGAAATGCTGTACATTCATAAATTAAATGGCATAAGATGCACTTGCTTTAGGGAACTCAACCTAGTATGTGACATCAACAGGACTTGCTGGACAGCCAGATATGTCTCACAGAAGTTACCTCTCCTCTGGAGCAAACTTCAATTCAGGTGAATTAGAGTCCCTTGTTGACCCTATTTGAGAGTAATTTGGATGGCTGGATGGGAAACCGCAGATTCTCCCCAGAAGCTTCACCTGTGTCCCTCTTAGACAGGGGCAGTAGTTGTTGACTTAGTTCCGGTTAATAACTTGATATTTTTGGGAACAGGGGTAGTACTTGGCTAGGCTTGTAAAGGCCCTAGGGCCATTAGCCTAGTAACCTCTTATGATCCTATGATCCTATGATAATATGGAATTCATTCCTCTTTATTAACAAATTCATAACCTTAAAACCTTGTTTATCATACAGTTGGGTGAATTCATCAAAAAAAGAGGAATGTTGAGTGTCTGTACCCAAATGGTACTATTTTGCATTCCATAAGATAATTGTTATCTAACTGTAAAGACCTTAATTTGTATATTTTGTGTTTTAGGTATTTAAACATGGTGCTTAATGAGGAATGCCTGTTGTTCACCTTTTTACCCACGTTGGTAACTCCTACCAAAGTATCAGATTTAATTAACCAACTGTTCAAAAAAATACATTTAATTCATTGATACTGTTCCCAGGATTTAAAGAATTAAAGCATGATTGTGTCAAAGTGTTAGCAGTACCTGCTTGCAACATAGCTGGTGTCATATCATGTTAGTTACCCTATCTCATGGGTTGTCCACAAGGTATAATTTCCCCCATTGAAGTTGTTCTATTGTAATTACTGGACTCATTTTGTCCTGAAGTGTTGGTCAGTTGAGTTAAGAAATCCACAAGAAGTGAATGATCCCCTTTAACAGTTGATGAATGGAATCCCCAGTTGTGAAAGATCCACCAGTAGGATACATATTTTCTGTCAGTGTTGTCAGGGAATGTGATTCCATAACCACTTGCTGAGGTGCCTGAGACAATGAAGTAGCCAAAGAAGGGTGCAAATACATTAAACAAAGCCAAATCACCAACCAAAACATGCAATATGACAAACATAAAAAGAAACTACCAGGAAATGACACCACTGAAAACTGAACCTATTTTAATATTAAATACATTGAAAACATTAAAAACATTAAGAGCTTTCATCCACAACTTTGCCAAAGGACTTCAACAGAACATAAACTCTCTTCCAATTAATTCCTTTAAATAGACTTAAAAGATTAGTCAATTGCCATTAATCAGTATCTTAAAACTATATCACACCAGCCAAAATTCAAAACTGCAACATCATTTTAAAACAATATTTTAAGTACTGTTAATCCAATTTGTTTTATACCATACAATTAATAAAAAATATTTATAATTTAGCAGCTCTCAATTTTAAAACAAGCTTTATGGAAACTTATTCATTCAGTCTAGGTTTGCAAGCTGCATCTAGTCCCAACTGTCAGAAAAGTTCAACATATTCTAATTGGGATTCTCATGCACCTCCCTTTATAATTTTTAGGAACTGTGTCAATAACACCAAATACAAATTTATTGAAATTTTGACAATTTATAGAATGCTTATATAATGCACTTTTTAATTGATTTTGCTTATATCATAATTGTGTTCATATAACCTTTTTCTAAGTTGCCACTCTGGTTTGCAAACATGGAATGCAGGACATTTTTGACAATTAAAATAAACAACACCACTAAACCCACAATTCCCATACCTGAACTGAATATTATTATTCAAGAATTTTTTTAATATTATATTAGCTCAAAAGTACTAAGTCTAACAACAATAGTTTTGAATGCACATTAGTTATAAAATACCGGAATGGCTCCAATGAAGCGAAAAATATTATAAAATACAACTAGGTTATTTTTAAGTCAAATGAGCTCATTGATGGTGGCAATCAACCCTCAGTTCAAGATTTCGAGAAAGCTTGCGTGTTAGAATTATAAAGACTTTTTAAAATTTTAAGTATAAAAGATACTATAACTTAACTAGAGAAGAATAAAACATTCTGACATAAATAAAGCAAGATAAAACCATCAGGGTTATTAGGCCAGAGAAAGGTGGAGGCAGAGTTATATTTGATTACATGGTATATATTAACAATATGTTCAAACTGTTGCAAGATGACACAGTATAAGAACATGTGTCGAGGAATGAAGTTATGGTTGCATACAAAAAGAGTGACTTGTATTCAAAAGACTTGTTATGCCAAAAAAGTAACTGATGTAGATTTGTATAACTTTTTAAACATTTCCCACCCTATTATTCCAGCTTTGTTCACAATTCACAAAGACATTTACATTGTTACAGCACAAAACTCCAAAACCTACCCATTAGCAGTATATATACACAGAAAGCTAAAACCAGTTTATGAGAAAACAGCACACCTACTAAAGGATTTTTGGGATGTGTTATGTAGAGTTAAACCAGAATTATATAAAGACAACTAAGGATTTTTGACAGTAGATGTCATTGTTTTATTTACTAATATTCCACAGGAAAATGGGATGATGTTTTTCAATGAATGCTTAATGGATTATGAATTTATATCTGGACATTATTGGAAACTAATTTCAGACTTCAGGAATACAGTATTGGAAAATAGTTACTTATTATTTGTAGGACACCTATATTGGCAGATTAATGGAGTCACTATGGGTGCTTTATGTGCCCCCATGTTTGCCAACCTAGTTATATTTGTGTGGCAAAACAAATATATTTTTAAGAACAAGCCATATTTCAAACACTGTACCCTTTACTTGGGATACCTGACAATATGCTTATTATATGGGATGGTAAGCCGAGTGATATTAAATAAGTTATTAAATATATGAATGGAACCAAATCAACAGAAGGTGCAAAAAGTTACTTAAAAACCAACACAAAAGCACCTCGAACCCAGAAGGTTAATACACGAACAGCTTTAATATAGAAACCAGTACAAACGAAAATGGTTAACGCTGACAATGTTAAAATCACGTTTTTCGTCACCAACTTCATCAGATAAAACAATCTCTCTACTTTCACCTTTTATATATTAAGTAATTAATACATAACCAATGAAATGGGAGCTACAATTAAGTAATAAAAAACATCAAACTATAGTATCACTTCATTCCACGAACTTTCTAAACAAAGTGTTACAATAAATACCCATATATAAAGTATAAAATTTATAAAATTAGTTGTAAAAACATAAAATCAATTGTGTGAATATTCCTATGTACATTATATCAGTTTTAATGAATATAAACTTTCTGTTCAAAAAACAGTCAAAGTGAGCTTTTAGTTCCCCCTACTGGAAAAACTTTTCATTGCAAATGCAACATTACAACAGTTCAATGTTAAAATATATAAATGTCCTAAAAGTATTCTAATTCACTACAGAGTCAGTTAGTAAAATTTCTACACGAAACAATAAATAATTAAATACTTGATATACCTCTGGAACAATTTCTAATATGTTTAAAATAAGCAAATAAATTATAACTTCGCTGATCTTAATTTCAGTACTGGTACAAGCGAAATCATATGATTGAGTCCTGGGAATTTACTGGCTTCCAAAATTATCTGCCAGTACAATTTTCTGTACTCAACTAGTTTTTCCCACATACCTCCCCTAGGGTCCACTACTACTACTTCCAGTATAAAAACACTGAAATTCTGCTTGTCTGCATAAAACACTATGCTTGTACAATGCATTATTTTCACATTTAGTCCTAATATCATAAAGGTGTTAATAAATTCTTTCTTTAAGTTTCCTTTCACTTTTACCAACATAAAATGAATCACATTCTTTACATAGGGCCAAGTATATGATACCCTTCGTATTACAATTTGTGTAAGTGTTTAAAATTAATTTCCTTTTCCTTGCTTGTAAATATACAACCTCTCCTGTTATAAGATGAGAACAATAATTTCAGCATCCGCACTTAAATAAACCTTTTATCTTTTTTGTACCTTTCTCAAAGTTATATATACTTGCACCCCTTTCTAATAAACTCTTAATATTATTTCCTCTACGATAGGTGTACTTCAAATCATTGTCAAAGATGTGTTTTAAATCGGACAACTTCGCAACATTTTTCCATTCCTTATCAATAATTCTCTTGACTAATCCTGACTGACCATCATATGTAGTTATAATCCCTGAACTGTAATTTTCATTTATTTTCTCATCAACTCAACTTTATGTTCATTGATCATTTGTGGTTTCCCTAAAATAGGGACAAATCTACTATTCCTTCCTTCAGTTACTTCCATACATATTTGGTCAAACCGGTCACTAGGGTAACCTCTGTTTAAAAACAACCCTTTCAGTACCTTACACTCACAGTAAAAAGATTTGTTATCAGAAGTCATCCTACTTAAATGCACTAATTGGCCTTTCACTACCCCTTTCTTTTGATGAGGTGGATGTGAACTAGTGTAGTGTAAATACGAGTTCGAAAAAGTCTCCTTCTGATATATCCTAGACATAAATCCTTCATTTGCCTTACTTATATTTACGTCCAAGTAATTTAACTCATGACAATCAAATTTATGTGTAAATTGTAAAAAACTAGTTGTACCATTAATGTATTCAACAAGTGACTCAAAATTGTCTTCATGCCCTTCCCATAAAAAACACAAATCGTCTAAAAATCTACCATAAAATGTCCAATAACTCTTGTAAGGAGAATTTAAAATGTATTTATTTTCCCAGTAGGCCATAATAATATTAGCATATGTAGGAGCACAATGTGCCCCCATAGCCACACCTCTGGACTGTTTAAAATATTCACCTTCAAAAAAAATATAATTGTTTTTCAATACAACTTCCATCAATACTAAAACTGTTCTAAATTCGTTATAAGTAATCTGATTAAAGCCCACCAACATTTCCTCAAACCATTCCAAACCAATGTCATGCGCTATACTAGTGAATAAGTCTACAACATCAAGAGTGCCAAATGCCACCTTGTCCGTAAATAAAGTGTAATCCAATTTTCTCAGAAAATCCCAAGAGTCCTTGAGTATATTAACATTGTTCAAAACCAACTTCTTAACCTTTAAGTCCACATATTTTGCCAAAGGTGCAGTCACTGAACCCTCTGCAGAAACTATAGCTCTCAAAGGTGGGTCATTCACATCCTTGTGCACATTTGGAATACCAAAAATTGAAGGCACTTTGGGTTTCTCTACATGTAAATATTTATAGGTGTCCATATCTATTAATCCTTCCATTAATAAATCATTTAATAACACATATATTTTTATACGCTATATTGATTTCATTGATAGAAGTACTTATATATTTGTCAGAGTCACTCAAAATTTCCATCATTTTCCCTTCATATAAAATGTGGTCCATAAGTACTACCCCCCCCCCACACACACACACACACACACACATACACACCCTTGTCTGGCTTCATAACCCTTAAATGTCTGCTGTTACTCATAGTTGTAAGTATTTCCTGTTCTGCCAGAGTTAGGTTGGGGTGCACATTATGTCGTCTCAGGGAAGTTCTTAATTCACTTTCCACTGCTATTTCAAAATTTCTCAATTGAGGATGCAAAGGTGGGTTAAATGTGTTTCTACATACTAAATTGTCTTCGTTTAAATTAATTTTCTTTCC
This sequence comes from Protopterus annectens, assembly GCF_019279795.1. Lineage (NCBI taxonomy): Eukaryota > Metazoa > Chordata > Ceratodontiformes > Protopteridae > Protopterus > Protopterus annectens. The sequence goes on along the minus strand of NC_056746.1, from coordinate 215,221,740 downwards.
ATTGAAAAACAACTCCAAATTTTTCTTTCTAACAAAAAGTTTGATATTTACTAATAATTTAAAAATGTCAGTTCTCTGCTTAGGTATAAAACCAAAACCTTTTGAAAATAATTCAAAAAAGGTTTTAGTCACAGAAATACTAGAATAATTAAAATGTTAAAATCTTTATATGTCCATTTAAAACCATCATTGAATATAGTGTCTACTTGTTCCATATTGGCTGTTTCCTCCCCTGAGGCCTCCATTCCCTCCCCTTGTAGTTTTTTGAATTGTAGTCAACTGGTTCCTTCTACATTAACCTTTCAGACCTTCGTAGTGGAGGAAATTCAGAAATATCTAAGTCATTTTCATTGTGAAATGATTCCCCATTTCCCCTGGGCTCATGAATTTCTTTCTCTTGATAACCACTACCTCTCCTTCCCCAAAATTTGGGTTTAGGATAATGTGTCTTGGTTTTATATTCATTCATGTCCCTCTCAATTTTGCCAACCTTCCTATTTTGCACTTCAACACATCTAACTTCCACATTTTTTAGTAATTTGAAATATTTTCCTTTTTCTTCTTCTACTATAAATAATAAATCATTAATTATACCTTTATTAATTCGCTCTATGTTTATGTATAATTTTTCCATCTCACACTCATTGTTCTTAATTATAGCTCTCATTATGTCAAAGCCACATTTATCAAATGCAATCATTAAGTCATGATGAAAGTCTGTACCCTCAGAAACATTGTTAGGGTATTTACATACTCTAAGGCCTTTTGGCACAATATTCAAATGTAAGCAATGTTTTAAATATGCTTTGTCCATTTCAAGCATTTTATATTTGTACAAAAAGTAGTCCAAGTCATTCAACTTATTAAAATAAGTTCCATTAGTACTAGTATTATACAATTTATTTTCAAATTCAAACTTGACATTTAAAATAGCTTTCAGTTGTCGCTTAGTACCTGGTAAGCCAATATTGCTGTCCGCTCCTGTCTGCGAGTCTATTTTGTTCATATTAGCTCGCGACCCTTCAAAGGGATGCCTCTCACTCTCATTATTGAAAGTAATGTGAGAGAAACTATCAAGGCTCCATTGTCAGCAATATTAAGTCCAAAATCATCTCGGACCTCTCGTTCCTTGCTTACGGCCGTTCCTTCATCTGAAGCAGAATGCCTAACTACTTCCTGGTTTCCAGGTAAAGGTAGTGATGATAACAGTGATGCCATGTATTGGCTAACAGGTGTAAGAAGTCCCACAAGCTGCGTCAACTGCCCTATGAGCTTCTGAAGCTCTCCAACCTCGGATCCCTTACTTCCACTGTCCAGACCCATAACCGACTAGGTATATGAATGGAACGACTGAATTTTTGAAATTCAGTTATAATTATATTGCTAATGTTATTAGTTATTTGGATGTATCTATTATTAAAAACATGGTAAATCTGTGTCAAATGTTTATAGGAAGCTCACTTACAGTAACTCTTTTTTCACTTTTTGAGTCATATTTCATACAGTCAAAAAGTTGGATTGATCAAGTGACAGCTTATCAGGTTGTGCCTTATGATCTTCAATGATGAATTTTATCTACAAGAAGTAAAAACATTAGACCTATTTTTTGGACAGGGGTTATCCCCAATGTTTACCAGAAATCTTATGCAGGAAGTTTCTACAAAAGGGAAGGGCACTTAAATTCCAACATTGCAAATTGGGCTAAGACAAAATAATTTCTTGAATAACAGTAGTATTGGGTCTATATCAGTTCACCGAAACGGCTGAAGTTCTTTTCCCAGGGAAAAAAATTGCAGTTCCAAGAAAGACACACACAACACAAGCACACCAAAAAACCAGCAATCCACACACACTTAAAATCCTAGATCTAACCCTACACTAAACTGTACATACACTACTATCTATCCATTTACCTTAATCCAAACCCTAACCCTAAGGTCCATTATTATCGCACACTCACCTGACCCGTGCCCTAACTCACCTATCCCACCCTAACCCTAAAGTCTGTCACTATCGCACACCCACCCACCTCACCCGCACCCTAAGCCTAACTCACCTAACCCATGCCCTAACCCTAACGTCCACACAATCGCACACTTACCTGAACCTGACCTGTAACTTCCCACCACAGTCCTGATAATCATGAAGCCACAGAAATGGCCCACCGAATTCTTTCCCTGGGAAATAATTCAGTGTTCCATGGCTTCGCGATAATCAGTGTTTGAACCTCACAGTTTGAACATCTGGTGTTCGATCATCAGCCATTTTGACGAACTGATATAGACCCGTAGTACTGATTCTAAGAACAATAGTTTTGAACAGGCATTAGTTATGAAATACTGGAATGGCTCCAATGAAGTTAAAAATATAAAACACAACTGGGCTATTTTTAAATCAAATTAACACATTCATGATGTAGTTGGACGTCAACCTAATTTTGTGTATAAAACTAATAACAATTTGAAAAAAAAATTCTGAACATAAACTTACAAATCAGGAAAAGACAAAAGGCCCCATTAAAATATGTGGGGCATGTGTCCAGTGTGTATATATATTTGATGGGGCTAGTATAACATTAGAAAATTTAATTTCTTGAATAATATTCAGTTCAAGCATAGGAATTGTGGGTCTAGTGGCATTGTTTGTTTAGAAAAGTGTCAGACATGTCCTGCATTCTACATTGGCACAATGGAGTGCCAACTTAGAAAATTAATATACAAACAAAATTATGATATAAGGAGAAACAAGTAAAAAAAGTACATTATATAAGTATTGTATAAACTGTCAGAATTTTAATAAATTTGCTTTTGGTATTATTGACTAAAAATGTAAGGGGAGGTGCATGGGAATCCTGGTTAGAATATATTGAAATTCTACGACAATCGAGACTGGTTGCAGCTCATATACCTGGAGTAAACAAATGTGTTTCTATAAACCCTGTTTTAAAATTGAGAGCTGCTAAATTATAAATATTGTTAATTAATTGTATGTTATAAAATACATTGGATTAGTAGTATTTCATATATGGTTGTTTTAATGTGATGTTGCAGTTTTGAATTTTGGCTGGTGTGTTATATCTTTAAGATACTGATTAATAGCAATGAACCAATCCTTTAAGGGTATATAAAGGAATTAGTTGGAGGAGGGCTTATGTTCTGATGAAGTCCTTTGGCAAAGTTGTGGATGAAAGCATTTAACATTTTTATTGTTTTTAATATTAAAAAACGTTCATTTATTAGCAGTGTCATCATTTCCTGCTGGTTCCATTTTACACTTATTGTGGTGCATGTTTTGGTTGGTCATTTATAATATCAAGTAACATATTGAACAGGCCTGGACTTGTAAGGAGAAAAAAAATTCTTAGGGATGGAGAAGACTAGAGACAGAATAAGATATGTGTGACTACTCCGTGTGCACATCTCTGTAACAATCAGGCTGATTAAACCAGCACTACACCAGCTATAGATGAGCAGAATGATTCAGAGTCTTTTTATTGGGACATCTGCTGTGATGTTCAGCTTAGATAGTGAACCAGACCAACAACAATAACAATCCAACAAGAAGGTTATCAGAACAACAGGCAGAGGAGCTTCAAACAAAAGCAATCAAGTTAATGGCACCCTTGATTGCTCCAGTTGTTGACATTCATATATTTAACTTCAGCAATTTTTGCATTCATTCCTGTCATAAACAATTATTTCAATGGGGATTCAAGTTCATTCCATTGAAACATATTAACTATGTGGCTATAGCTTTAGAATTCAAACTGATTTTTTCCACAGCCCTTTTAGTACATCATGGAATTTTTGGTTGATATTTTTATTTTGTGGACAGATACACAACAGAATTTAAATCTGTTCTTAGATTATCTAGGCATTACTGCTACATTTTTAAAATTCATTTGGACCTTTAACATTGACAAAATTGTGTACCTAAATGTAGAACTGACTAAGGACATTTTGCAGGCTTGTTATGTGCCAAATATCCACAGGAAAAATACTTTTTCTAACATGTATCTCAATTTTAACAGCTGGCATCCCATGTTTCAAAAGAAAGCAGTCATAAAAGGCCAGATGATATAGCTGGTGTGTCTGATTACAGAAAATTATACTTTTATTATGGAAATAGAAACCTTGGTAGATATGTTTTTATGGAGAGGTTATCCCATGCAATTTTTAAATGAAATTAGTGAAGAGGTTTGTGCTAAGAGACGCAGTAGCTTTTTCACCTTGTTCCTAAGCAAAGGGTATAAAAGGGGATTAAGTAATAATATAGGTATAAGTATTAACAACAGTAGCAAGGCAGACAGTTGTAAAGGTCTTGCATTATTCCTTATAATGCTGATAGTAGATCTATTAAAGAATGTACTATATGCATTTTGGATGTTTTCAGGATGGACAGCTCTCTTTTTATGAGAATTGGGAACACCTCCTTTAAAGAGCTACTTGAAAGAAACAAATAATCAGTTAATGAGATAAAAAGTAACAAAAAAAAATTAAGTATGTACAAGTGTGTTTTTTGCATATAATGCAGGCATGTAAAAGTTACAGATGTTATTTCATTCGGAGATAAAGTGCATAATACCAAATGACACTTTAATTGTGAGACACAAAATGTGGTGTATTTAGTTATTTTATGAGTGTTGCTCAGCATTCTATGTGAGAAAAACATAGAAAAATGAAACAAAGAATGTACGAACATTTATTGGACATAAAAAATAAAATATCCACAAATGTCTTATATAGGCATATCCAACAATGGAGTGATCATCATTTTAAGTTTGTTATTATCAATCAAATTTTGTTTGATGCAAAAGTTTTTTTTGTGGATGAACATCTAAATAAATGTGAGTTAGACTGACATCATAGATTAGATGATATAAGTTATCCAGGGCTGAATGACTCATTGTCAATTGAAACTGAAGCACCTGTACACCTAGCAAGGCGTTGTTAATTACTTTTATGGAAGTGCTAGTGATTGGTTTAGGACTAATCATGTGATTTAATGGCACAATGATTTTTGTATTTAATTTCTGCGGCTTGGAGCGCTTTTTCAGTTCTGATGAGGTCCCTGAACTGGGAGTGAAAGTGCATACCATGTTTTAAAATGTTTTAATAATATAGTCACGGTTTTATGATAAGTCCAATTCTTTCTTGGGTTCCATTATCATGTTTCTGTATGCAGGATTGCTGTTGCTGTAGTTTGTTTTATTCCTGTGGATTGCCAGTTTGTCTTTTGATGTTTATGGTGGGTATATCAGATAGAGCCATGGAACCAGGTTTTCAGGACTTTCCAAAGATGTTGGGTGATTTAACTTTATTGCTCCATCAGGTGAGTCAGTTTATGGAGTGTAGAGTAATTTCCAATATTCACGTGAAAGAAAACAAAAGCTGGATAAACGCCTGGTATACACCTCAAGTGAAAAAAATGAAAAGACCAATGGTTAGACCACAGCTGAAGATAAAAATGGAATAATCCACGTCAGGAAATAAATCACTTGCAGCTTCACAGTAGTGCCCTTTATAAAACCAAAAGTTGTAACTGAGATGTAGTAGTCAAGGTAGGAAACGGTTCACTTGCAGTTTCACATCACTTTATTACACAAGAGTAAGCGCTTTCACGATCTAAGTCAGCTGATCGCTTCTTCAGACTCATAAAAACAGTTAAAACATTGGTATTTAAAATATGGTTCAACCAATGAAAACACATATAGAACTATGACATAGTCTAATTAAAATTGCATGCATCAGTACATTAATTTGCTTTATATTCTGCATAAGATGAAATAAAATATACATATAACAGGCACATTTTATGTAATAATCCATATTACTTAATGTTTTAGTGGTCTGGATTTTAAAAAAGGTTTCAAGGAAACAGCATTGTTCAATCCAGGAGACCTATCTGCCTGAAGTAGTAAAATCCATCTTTGTTCGGCTTCCTTTACCTTATTCCTTATATCACCTCCCCTCTTACTTTTATTTATTATTTCTAAAACCATGAAATTAAAAGTATGTTTCCTATCTACTTCTTCTTCGGAATAATCTTATGCAGAATATAAAGCAAATTAATGTACTGATGTATGCAATTTTAATTAGTCTATGTCATAGTTCTATATGTGTTTTCATTGGTTGAACCATATTTTAAATACCAATGTTTTAACTGTTTTTATGAGTCTGAAGAAGCGATCAGCTGACTTAGATCATGAAAGCACTTACTCTTGTTTAATAAAGTGGTGTGAAACTGCAAGTGAACCGTTTTCTACCTTGACTACTACATCTCAGTTACAACTTTTGGTTTTATAAAGGGCACTACTGTGAAGCTGCAAGTGATTTATTTCCTGACGTGGATTATTCCATTTTTATCTTCAGCTGTGGTCTAACCATTGGTCTTTTCATTAATTTCCAATATTGGCTTCTTTATACCTACGGGAGGTGTTTTATCTTACAGGCGAAAGTCTGGCCCTGCCTCTTACCTATACTACTCCGGCAGTTTCTTCCATGGTTCTAAATCAACATGGAGGGTCCAGATTTCATTATGTTGCCTGGAAGGTAAATCAGTTTGACTTTTTACCACCTAATTGAAGGCAAACTTTCCAAAGTGAAACTAGGGTTCTTTATGCGAGAGGCGCTTTTGACAGGAAAGCGTTAATCTGTAAGAAACTGCAGCTGTAAAATACTAGTATCATTGTGACCTTTTAAATGATTTGATAGGGCTGGCAGCGAACTTTTGAAGGTGATTATTAAGCAAATTAATATTCTGATGGAAACAATCTCTAAAGAAATAGAAACTCAATAAAAGTATTATGAATGATCTTTTGTTTCCAACTTATGAAAGTCAGTATAAAAGAATTTTTGTAATGGTTGATAATGAGTGTAATCAGATGTTAATGATAAAATCCAAGAAATTCATGAGGGACTAATGACAGCTTTAGTAGAGGCTACACCATCCAAAAAATTATGTTAGGTCTCATTCTACCATTCATGCCCAAGATAACCAACCAATCAGTACCCAAGAACATGAATCCAAGACCCAATCGATCAGTGGGAATTATGAAGCATAAGTCCTTTTAGGACTGAGATGTTCAGAGAGGGTTTGGAACAGACAGATACTATCCACTGTGAACAGCATACATTCCAACCAGGAATATTACAGTCTGTGGGGAGCCAGGCCAAAGCAAAACTCCTGGAAACCATAGAAGGGAAAGAAATGATTCTTGATACAAGCTGCAAGTCCAAACCACAACTGATTTTAAATATGGACATAAAATTTTACTATTTATAATTTTCATAAAAATGCATTAATACAGCTCATGCAGATGTGTTATCAAAGGTTTTTACTTTAGCACCAGTCAAACAGGAAAACTTGGTGCACTTTCTAAGTAAGTTAAAAAATGTTTATCCATAAACTGAACTTGTCTCTATAGTTTCCATTTAGTTAGACTTCATCTAAAGTTGAAATGCTAAAAAGTAGTTGTTTTAATTCACTACTGAATAATTATATTTTAATGTTTGAAAAAAAATATGTGGGTATGAAATCAGAACTATAATTAACCAATCTAAGAAAAATAAATATTACAATTTGAAGCATGATGAAATGGTAACATTCAGGGATATGTCATCTAACAATAATCTAAGAGTCATGAAACCAGATAAGGGGGGTGGTTTGGTTATTATGGATAAAGAGGGGTACACCATTAAGATGGAAAGTTTATTACAATAGGATGAATATGTTCCTGTGAGACATAATGAAATTATGTCAGCCTATTGATCTATTGACAGCCTTATATGGGATGTGTTGTGTCAGGGACAGACAGATAAACAAGTGTTTGGTTATATATACAATGAAAAAACAGTTATTTAAGGAACTGTCGGTGTCCCCAATGTTCATAAGGACATCAATAACATCCTCCCCCAAGGCCTATTGTTGATGAAACAAGGTCTAAAACCCATTTTATTGCCAGGTATCTGGATTTTACACTCAGAGTGTAAAAAAGTGAATCATATTTGTCAGGACTCTTGGGATTTTTTGGATAGAATCAATATGTTAGAGTTTCATCCTGAATGTGTTTTTGTCACCATAGATTGTTAACAGCGTATATTCTGTTATTCCCCATATTGGGGGTTAAAAATTTATATTCTGTTATTCCCCATGATGTGGAGTTAGCTTATATTCTGTTCCCCATAATGTGGGGTTAACAGCTTATATTCTGTTATTCCCCATAATATGGGGTGTCATGACTGAAAGAATTGCTAAACAGTTCAGGAGATATGGAGCAGTCCAAAATTAATGCAGTAATTAGTTTAATGAAGGTTGTGTTGGAAAACAATTATATTTGTTTTAAGAATAAATTTTACAAACACGTAACAGGTGTTGCAATGGGGATGGCTTGCGCCCCTTCTTATGCAAACTTAGTCATGACATATTAGGAGCAAAATTATGTTTTCAACAGCCCTTTTATTACATCATGGAGTTTCTATACATGATTTTTGGATGATACTTTTATTTTGCGGAGGGATAAACAACAGAAGTTAAATTTGCTCTTAGATTATCTAGGTACTAGTACTACATTTTTTAAAATCCAATTGGACCTTTAACACTGACAAAATTGTGCACCTAGATGTACAACTGACTAACGACATTTTTCAGGCTTGTGTGTGGCAAGTATCTGTAAGAAAAATACTTTTTCTAACACTTATCTCCATTTTAACAGCTGGCATTCCAGGTTTCAAAAGAAAGCAGTCGTTAAAGGCCAGATGATATGGCTGGCACGTATGATTACAGAAACTCATACTTTTATCATGGAAATAGAAACCTTGGTGGATATGTTTTTAAGGAGAGGTTACCCCATGCAATTTGAGGTTATCCCATGCAATTTGTGGGGGTGGCCACAGTGGTGCAGCGGTTAGCATTGCTGCCTCACAACAAGAGGTTCTCTGGTTCGATCCTCAGCTGGGGTGCCTTCTGTGCGGAGTCTGCATGTCCTCCCTGTGGTCGCGTGGGTTTCCTCCGGGTGCTCCGGTTTCCTCCCACATCCCAAAGACATGCAGTAGGTGAATTGGACACTCTAAATTGGCCCTAGGTGTGAGTATGTGCATGTGTGTGCCTTCTGTGGAAGGTTGGGCGCCAGGCTGGCAACTCGACACTGTAAAACTCCACTGCCAATCATGAGCGGACAGATAATCCGCTGTGGCAATCCCTAACTGGGAAAAAGCCGAAAGAAGAAGAAGATCCCATGCAATTTGTAACTGAAATTAGAGAAGAGGTTTGTGCTAAGCAAGGCAATGGGTTTTTCATCCCAATCCTAAACAAAGGGAATAAAAGGGGATTAACTAATAATATAGGTATGAATATTAACAACAGTAGCAAGACAGATAGACAGTTGCAAAGGTCTTGCATTATTACTTATAATGCTGATAGCAAATCTATTAGAGACTGTATTATATGAAGTTAGAATGTTTTCAGTTTTCAGGATGAACAGCTATCTTTTTACAAGAATGGATGAAAAGCCATGTATAGTTTTCAGGATGGACAGCTCCTTTAAAGAGATACTTGAAAGAAACAAAAAATCAGTTAATGAGATAAAAAGTAACAAAAGGTTAGGTATGTACAAGTGTGATTGTTGCACACAGTGCCAGCATGTAAACGTTACAGATGTTATTTCAATCAGAGATATAGTGTATAATATCAAATGGCACTTTAACTGTGAGACAAGAAATTTGGTGCATTTAGCTGTTTGCGAGTGTTGCTCGGCATTCTGTATGGGAAAAAAAAATAATAGAAAAATGAAACAGAGAATGTCTGAGCATGTATAGGCATATCCAACAATAAAGGGAAACCATTTTCAGTTTGTTATTATCGATCAGGTTTTGTTTGATGCAAAAGGTTTTCTTGTGGATGAACACCTAAATAAATATGAGTTAGACTGGCAACTTAGATTAGATGCTCTAAGTTATCCAGGGCTGAATGAGTAATTGTCAATTAATTCAGTTTTAAAACTGAAGCACCTGTGTACCTAGCAAAGCATTGTTAATTACTATTATGGAAGTGCTAGTGATTGGTTTATGACTAATCATGTGATTTAATGGCATAATAAGTTTTGTATTTAATTTCTGCAGCTTGGAGTGCTTTTTCAGTTCTGATGAAGTTCCCAAATGGGGAATGAAAGCACTTAACATTTTTTTTAAATGTTTTAACAATAAAGTCACGGTTTTACGATAAGTCCAATTCTTTGTTGGGTTCCATTATCATATTTCTGTACGCAGGATTGTTGTTGCTGCAGTTTATTTTATTCCTGTGGATTACCACTGTATCTTTTGAATTTAGGATTTTTGACAATAGACATCATTGTTTTATTCACTATTATTTCACAGGAAAAAGTGATGACTCTTCAATGAATGCTTAATGGATTATGAATTTCTATCTGGAAATGATTGCAAAATAATTTCAGCATTCATGAATGCAGTACTGGAGAATAATTATTTATTTTTTGAAAGAGACCTATACTGGTTGATTTAAAGGGTCACTATGGGTGCCTCATGTGCCCCCATGTTTGCTAAACTAGCTATGTTTGGGTGTCAAAACAATTATTTTTAGGAATAATCCATTTTTCAAACACTCTACCCTTTACTTGAGATATCTGGACAATATATTCATTTTATGGGATGGTAAGGCCAATGATATTAAATAATTTATTAAATATATGAATGGAACTACTGAGTTTTTAAAATTCACTTATAATTATAATGCTGATGTTATTAATTATTTGGATGTGTCTATTATTTAAAACATGGTAAATTTGTGTCAAATATTTATAGGAAACTAACTTACAGTAACTCTTTTTTACACTTTTCAAGTCATCTTCCATACAGTCAAAAAGTCGGAATGATCAAGGGACAACTTATCAGGTTGTGCTGTATGATCTCCAATGATGAATTATATCCTCAAGAAGTAAAAACATTAAAACCTATGTTTTTGGATGGGGGGGTCATCCCCAAAGTTTACTGGAAAATCTTATGCAGGAAGCTTCTACAAAAAGGAAGGGCACTTATATTCCACTATTACGAATTGGGCTAAGACAAAAGAATTCCTTGAATAACAATAGCACTGAGTCTAACAACAATAGTTTTGAGCGGGCATTAGTTATGAAATACTGGAACAGCTCCAATGAAGTTAAAAATATAAAACAGAACTGGGCTATTTTTAAGTCAAATGAGCACATTTATGATGTAGTTGGACATCAACCTAATTCTGTGGATAAAACTAGCAACAATTTGAAAAAAAATTCTGAGCATAAACTTATAAACAAGGGAAGGACATAAGGCCCCTCTAAAAGGGTTTGCTATCATTTATTCGAAGTGAAGTCGGTCAATGTCACTTTGTTTGAAAATCGGAATGTCGACCGTAGGCAATGCCGAACACTGATATTGCCGAAATACACATCTGCCCCTATCTCGACCCATGTTAGCAGTCGATATGTATTTCGGCAACTCCGGTGTTCGACATTGTGAATTTCGCACAATCTCGGTCGACCATGTGAACAGTCGACTGAGTACATTTCAGGTAAATTATAGTAAACCCTCTGGGTTGGGAGGGTGGCCTAATGGTTAAGGTGTTTGCCTTACAAACACAAGGTGCAGGGTTTGAGTCTCACAAGGGATAATTGGCTAGGCTTAAAATGGCTCGCAAGGGCAGTTAGCTTAGTACTAATCTATGAACCTATGAACCTATGAAAGATGTGGGGCATGCGCCCAGTGTGTGTGTATATATATATATATATATATATATATATATATATATATATATATAGTACTTACATATTATCGCAACCAGATTTTCGCGGTTGTGGTAATACGTTTGTTTGCCTAAAAACGGATAGTGGGAGTTGTGTTAAGGTGGAATTTGATGTTTTCAATGGGTATGACTTAGTTTGTCCTTACATTTGGTAAGGTAAATCAACGTGGAGAAGGAGAAGTGAAACTACATACTGTAAAGTTGGTCACACTGCTGTCGTGCCGCAGAAAATGAAAGATGGACAGCTGGAAAATGTTTGGTTGAACTTCTGCTGCTCTGCAACATGGATTACTTATAAGTGTACAATACTTTCTTCAGAGAATAAGGCACAGAGACCTGCAAATCTTTTTTGGTAAATTGTTGGATTTATTGTTGCAAACTGTTGAATAGAACTGAACCTGCAAATCTTTTTTGGTAAATTGTTGGATTTATTGTTGCAAACTGTTGAATAGAACTGAAGTTAAGGAGAATAAGTAAGCGAAAATGTATGTGCACACTTTATAAAGTACTTGTACAATGACGCTGTTCTGTTAAGTGGCAGTCCGATAATAATTTCTTTGGAATCGTTGACAATAATGGTTTATTTTTTGGATTCAGATGGCATTTTCCTTGTGGATACTACTTACTGTCATTGGACTGTTTAGTGGATGTTTTATGGCAGCATACTTGTGGATTGTTCAGTCGCCGGTTTACTGTTTGGAACGTGCCTAACACATAACAGGACTTGAAAATGTAGTATGAGTGACATGATTTTGGGAACGGCTTCAAACAAATCTTACTTTTTCAAATATTACACTGCTATTCCTACCTAAACAAAGTTTTTTTTTAAAGGTAACATTGCCTGTGTGATTCTGCATACATTTCTGGTTTAAATTACCCACGGCAAAGAAAGCGGTATTATCGCAAAAATCTGGTTGCGATAATACAGAAGTACCATATATATATATATATATATATATATATATATATATATATATATATATATATATATATATATTTGATAGGGCTAGTATAATATTAGAAAATTTCTTGAATGAATAATGTTCAGTTCAAGTATGGGAATTGTGAGTCTACTGGAGTTGTTTATTTAGCAAAGTTTCAAACGTCCTGCATTCTATGTTGTCAAAATGGAGTGCCGACTTAGAAAAAATATATACAAACACAACTATGATATAATTAGAAGCAATTTAAAAAAGTATATGGATCTTCTATAAATTGTCAGAACTTTGATAAATTTGTTTTTGGTATTATTGACACAGTTCCTAAAAATAGGTGCATGGAAATCCCAGTTTAAATATGCTGAAGTTCTATGACAACTGAGACAGGATGCACCTTGTAAACCTGGACTGAACAAGTGCGGTTCCATAAAGGATGTTTTAAGATTGAGAGCTTCTAAGTTATAAATATTTTAATTAATTGTATGTTATAAAATAAATTGGATTAGTAGTATTTCATATTGTTTAATGAAATTTTGGAAAGCCAGAGGATGCCTGAGGAGTGGAGAAAAAATGTTTTGGTACCCATCTTTAAGAATAAGGGTGATGTGCAGAGCTGCAGTAACTACAGAGGGATAAAATTGATAGTCACAGCTTGAAGTTACGGGAAAGAGTAGTGGAAGCTAGGTTAAGAAGGGAGGTGATGATTAGTGATCAGCAGTATGGTGTCATGCCAGGAAAGAGCACTACAGATGCAATATTTGCTCTGAGAGTGTTGTTGGAGAAATACAGAGAAGGTCAGAAGGAGTTGCATTGTGTCTTTGTGGACTTAGAGAAAGTTTACGACAGGGTGCCTAGAGAGGAGTTGTGGTATTGTATGAGGAAGTCGGGAGTGGCAGAAAAGTATGTAAGAGTGGTACAGGATATGTACAAGAGTAGTGTGACATTGGTGAGGACTGCGGTGGGAGTGACAGATACATTTAAGGTGGAGGTGGGATTACACTAAGGATCAGCTCTGAGCCCTTTCTTATTTGCAGTGGTGATGGACAGGTTGACAGATGAGATTAGACAGGAGGCCCCGTGGACTATGATGTTTGCAGATGACATTGTGATATGTAGTGAGAGTAGGGACCAGGTTGAGGAGACCCTGGAGAGGTGGAGATATGCTTTAGAGAGGAGAGGAATGAAGGTCAGCAGGGCTAAAACAGAATATATGTGTGTAAATGAGAGGGAGAGTAGAGGCATGGTGAGGATCCAGGGAGTAGAGTTGGTAAAGGTGGATGAGTTTAAGTACTTGGGATCAACAGTTCAGAGTAATGGTGAGTGTGGAAGAGAGGTGAAGAAGAGACTACAGGCAGGGTGGAATGGATGGAGAAGAGTGTCAGGAGTGATTTGTGACAGACGGGTACCAATAAGAGTGAAAGGGAAGGTCTACGAGAGGGTAGTGAGACCAGCTATGTTATATGGGTTGGAGACAGTAGCATTGTCGAAAAGGCAGGAGTCAGAGCTGGATGTGGCAGAGTTAAAGATGTTAAGATTTGCACTGGGTGTGACTAGGATGGACAGGATTAGGAATCAGTATATTAGAGGGTCAGCTCAGGTTGGACAGTTTGGAGACAAAGCAAGAGAGTTGAAATTGCGTTGGTTTGGACATGTGCTGAGGAGGGATGCTGGGTATATTGGGAAAAGGATGCTAAGGATGGAGCTGCCAGGTAAGAGGAAAAGAGGAAGGCCTAAGATGAGGTTTATGGATGTGGTGAGAGAGGACATGCAGGCGGTTGGTGTGAAAGAGCATGATGCAGAGGACAGGAAGAAATGGTAACAGATGATCCACTGTGGCGACCCCTAATGGGAACAGCCAAAAGAAGATGATGATGAGTATTTCATATATGGTTGTTTTAATATGATGTTGCAGTTTTGAATTTTGGCTGGTGTGGTATAGCTTTAAGATACTGATTAATGGCAATTAACTAATGTTTTAAGGGTATATAAAGGAATGACTTGGAGGAGGGTTTATGTTCTGATGAAGTCCTTTGGCAAAGTTGTGGATGAAAGCGTTTAACATTTTTATTGTTTTTAATATTAAAATAAGTTCAGTTATCAAGTGTCATTTCCTGCTGGTACCACTTGTCATGTTGCAGGTTTTGGTTGGTCATTTATAATATCTAGTAACATATTGAACAGGCCCACACCTGTAAGGAGAAAAAAATTACTTAGGGATGAAGAAGACTAGAGACAGAATAAGGTATGTGTGACTACTCATTGTGCACAACATCTCAGTAACAATCGGGCTGATGAAACCAGCACTACACTAGCTATGGGTGAGCAGAATGATTCAGAGTCTTTTTTATTGGGACATCAGCTGTGATGTTCATCACAGACAGTAAACCAGACCAACAACAATAGCAATCACTCAAGGAGGTTATCAGAACAACAGGCAGAGGAGCCTCAAACAAAAACAGTCAAGTTAATGGCACTCTTGATTGCTCCTGCTGTGATTTTCATATATTTAACTTCAGCATTTTTTTGCATTCATTCCAGTCATGAACAATTATTTCAATGGGGTTTCAAGTTCATTCCATTCAGACATATTAAGTATGTGGCTACCATTTTGGAATTCAAACTTTTTCTAAGAAAAGTTATCCTGGTCATGCTTTGTTCTGATAATAGTTAAAGACATCCTACTGGAGGGAGCTTGACTAGGAAATCTTTCTGGAACCCACCCCTTCATCCTAATTTGGTTTTATTTGAAAACAAAAATGTCTATCAAGAAGATCAGGAGAGACACTTTTGACACTCAAAGTGTGAAATATTATAATGTATCCCCCCCAAGATTTATCTCATAGGTTCATAGGTTCATAGGTAGGTACTAGGCTATCGGCCCAAGGGCCTACGTAAGCCTAGCCAGCAAGGTTCCATAGCTTACGCCACCCAAGAAAGTTATTTTCCTGTGCCACTGTCCAGCAGAGACACAGAAGTGATCCCCGGGATGTATTTCCTATTTCCCATCCAGTCATCAAGATTTTTCTTGAAGAGTGCTAATGAAGAACTTTGCTTGACATAGATGGGTAGCTTGTTCCAGAGTATAGAAAGTCTCTGGGACAGGAATCTATCCCTCCAGTGTGTCCTGTTTATTGTGGTTACAAGGTTTAGGTCCCTAGAGCATGTAGCTTGGAGGGATTGGGATTTCTTTAGGTGTAGCATGTCCAACAACTCTAGGTTTGACATAGCTTTATATGTTAGGCAGAGATCACCTCGGAGTAGGCAATATGCTATGGAGTAAAGCTGGAGTTTTTTGAGGCAGTCAGTGTAGGGTATTTGTTTGAGGCCAGTAATCCTCTTTGTGAGGTACTTCTGTGGCCTTTCCAGCTGCTGCAGATGTCTTGTGAGGTACATTCCAAAAGGGGCATTCTACTCTATAATGGGTCTAATGAGTGATGAGTATAGGGGAACAATGACCTCTTTTTTCCTGGATGAGAACCCTTTTATTGATGAGGTGTGCCACATAGAAGGAACTTCCTGACTATTGTGGCGATGTGACTATCAAAGGAGAGACTACTGTCGACCTGGGCCCCAAGGTCTCTTATCACGCATTCAGTGTTAAGTGGATTGCTGCTTATGTGGTAGTTCATGGGTACAGAGTTTTTACCAAAGGGGATGACACTGCACTTTTTGGCATTGAGCATGAGGCCATGGCTCTGACACCAGGCATCTGTCTCAGTGAGGCCCTTCTATAGGATGTCCACATAATTTGGGGACTTGACTATGGCTCCTAGTGTGCAGTGATCTGTGAACTTCATTAGCCAGAGGCCTTCTGTGTTAGCCTGTACTTCAGAGAAGTAGATACCAAACAGGAGAGGTCCCAGGATGGAACCCTGTGGTACTCCACTTGTCGCTACTTTGAGGTCAGATTTGGAGTCTGCAACTTTTACAGTGTGGGTTCTGTCAGTGAGCTAGTTGGCAACCCATCTTGTGACATAGGGATTTATACCTAGTTTAGTAAGTTTAGCTATAATTCCAGAATGGGGGATGGTGTCGAAAGCCTTGGCGAGGTCAAGATAGGCTGTGTGAACCACCTTACCCTCATCCATGGCTTTGGTGACTGCCTCAAAGAAGTTGATCAGGTTCAGGAGGCATGATCTGCCTTTCACAAACCCGAACTGGGTGGGATCCAGAGTTTGGAGGTTACCAATGTCTTTGTTTATGAGTTCCATGATGATACGTTCCATGGCCTTGCAGACCAGGCTCGTCTGGCTAATAGGTCGATCGTTCCCGGGATCAGTGGTGGCTCTCCCTTTCTGGAGTGGGATAACTGTTGCTGTGCGCCATTCAGTGGGCACAAAGCCTGATGCAAGGCAATTATTGAACATGGTGCTTAAGTGGGGAGCCAGTTCGTTCTGAAGTTCATGTAAAACGCAGCCTGGGATGTTGTCCAGTCCCATGGATGCTGTGTTTTTGGCTTTAGAGGGTGCAGCTTTTACCTGCATAGTTCTGATTACAGGGACTCTGCATTCTTCATGTATAGATATGGGCCCTTTAGGGGGGGTGAGAGGGGGTAAAGTTAGCACTGGACCTATCTGCCAGGATGTTGGCAATATCAGTTTGGTTCTGTAATTTTCGTGCCTTTGTGCTGTAACTCAGAGCAGATCTGGGTGTTACCATCTAGATTCTTGACATAGCTATAGAATGGTTTATGGTTGTCCTTGGATTTAGTGGCGATTTTGTTTTCATAGCTAGCTTTGGAGGATCTTATAAGGGATCTCAGCTTCTTACTGAGGCTGACCATGGAGCTCCTCCACTCATGGGATTTTACTCTCTTGCAACAGTTTCTTCCTTCTGTTGTACAATTTATTTATGGCAGGAGACCAGCAGATTGGCTTCCTTTTTTTGGAGGATAGCGTCTTGGTTCTGCTTGGGATAGCACGATCCATGCACTCATGTAAGTGCTTATAGAGTGCATTTGTGTAGGATTCAGCAGTTGTAACTGTATTGTCCATCTGCATGGGTGTCATGAAGTTCACCACTTCTGTCTTAAGAGGCATGAAGTTGGCTTTGGAGAAATGTTTTAATGTGGTTTCCTTAATGGGGGGAGGGGGCGGGATGTGGATATCAAGGGTGATAAGTTTATGGTCGGATCGGACCAACGAGGAATTGACTTCAGGTGTGGAACACCAGTCACTCATGTTGGTAATGACTATGTCTAGGATATTGTTGCCCCTGGTGGGGGTGTGGATAAGTTGATCTAGGGCATTGGAGTTTATGAATTCCAGAAAGCGTTGAGCTAAGGAGTTGGTACATGAGTAGTTTTCCCAGTTAATAGTGGGGTAGTTGAAGTCTCCCATTACTAGGGTGTTTGGTTGAACCCTAATATTTTCCACTACATCAAGAAAAGAGGAGTGGGAATCCTGGGGCATGGTGGGGGATCTGTAGCAAGCTACAATTTGGATTGCAGTTTTGCCCAGAGTTAGTTGCACTTGGGTAACCTCAGATGCATTATGCTGAGCAACTAGCCTGGAGGTGTGGATATCCTTAATGAATATGGACACATTATCAAGGGTGATAAGTTTATGGTCGGATCGGACCAACGAGGAATTGACTTCAGGTGTGGAACACCAGTCACTCATGTTGGTAATGACTATGTCTAGGATATTGTTGCCCCTGGTGGGGGTGTGGATAAGTTGATCTAGGGCATTGGAGTTTATGAATTCCAGAAAGCGTTGAGCTAAGGAGTTGGTACATGAGTAGTTTTCGCAGTTAATGGTGGGGTAGTTGAAGTCTCCCATTACTAGGGTGTTTGGTTAAACCCTAATATTTTCCACTACATCAAGAAAAGAGGAGTGGGAATCCTGGGGCATGGTGGGGGATCTGTAGCAAGCTACAATTTGGATTGCAGTTTTGCCCAGAGTTAGTTGCACTTGGGTAACCTCAGATGCATTATGCTGAGCAACTAGCCTGGAGGTGTGGATATCCTTAATGAATATGGACACACCTCCACCTTTGGTGTTTCGGTCCAGGTTACATGGCCAAAAAGTGTGGTATGAGTTATAGCCTGGTAGTGCAGGGGTGCTCTCTGGAGCCTTGAACCAGGTTTCAGTCACTGCACAGATATTGATGTTCTCCATTTTAAGGAGTGCCTCGAGTGAGTGCATTTTGAGATTTAGACCTCTAGCATTGAGTAGCATTATCCTCAGTTTTTGATTGCCTGTTCCTGTTATGCTGGTGAATTTGTTATTTGAACCCTGCCTAAAAGAGGCACTATAGGGGCAGCAAGAGCCTTAGCCGGTATCCGGAATCCCAGGGGCGACAGGTGCAGGCCATCTGTGGCAAAGCATTGTGGTTTGTCGACCATGTCATCCCAAACATACAGTTACTGGATCCCCTTAGAATGACACCAGAAGCTTAGCCAATTGTTGAAGTCAATCATTTTGTCCTTGTACTGTGGTATCATTCTGGGTGATGGCAGAATGCTACTCAGGGCTAGGGTCATACCTGCCTGAGTTACAAGATCGGAGAGCTGTTCCATGTCTCTTTTCCTGTAGTCCAGGGAGGTACGTCTCAGGTCATTCACACCAACATGGACAATGACAGAGTCATATTTGTACTTGTTGTGGAGTGACCTGAGTGCGTGGGTTATGTGGCAGATCCTGGCACCTGACAGGCAGCTGACAGTAACCTTCTCCTTGATTAGCCTGGGGAGTGGGACATCAGTGTGCCTGACTATAGAGTCACATATGACTAGTGTGTTGGGTACGTTGTTTTGCCTTATTGGCTGTAGTTGAGTGGCACACTGAGTCTGTGGGCTATGTGTCATTTGGGTTGTGTTGGGGATGGAGGTTGCTTGCATTTCTGCTTTGGAGGTCTCTGTTGCTTAGACAGATCATTGTTGAGAACCTCCACAAATGTTTTTGTGTTACTATGTGTGGATTTTGGTGGTGCAGATTTAGTGAGACTATGTGATGAGTGTGGTGTGGTGCAAATGTTTACCTTCTTCTCATGACTGTCAAGTTCAGTCTTGGTTGGAGAGAGCTTTACCTCCAGTTTGGCTAGATAAGTGCATCTCTCACAGGTTGTAGTGTTGGGTGGTAGGAGGAGAGGGTTGTCTGTGTACATGAGGCAATTTCTACATTGCCTCAAGATGCCCAAATTCATCAGATAGACAGGAGAGAACACTGGGAGCTGACCCTTGGACATGCTTGAATAAAAAACTATTTCCCTCTAGATAAGTGAGGAAAGTGAGTACAAGAGCTGTTTTTCCTCTAAGCAAGTGAGAAAAGCAAGTACAAAAATGGTTTTCCTCTAGGTAATGAGGAAGATTGAGTGCTATAGTAATTAGTAGCTTATTTAGTGCTTACAAGTTCTGAACAAGTGCTGAGCATGAATAAGCAAATTTACGTGCTAAAACTAAGAATCTGTATCTGCACTAGATGAGTTACAGGACAGAAACAAATGCAAATGCAGGCTTTCAAATCAGAACATTGAGAGAGATGGAATATTGCCCAAATGGCTAATAACTACATATTCTGGGCCAGAACCACTCCTTATGTGGTAGACAGGTTACCTAGTGCTTACCACTCCCACTTATAATCTAGAAGGCTTCCCTCCAACACAGAAAGACTTGGGGGGCTCAGAAGCTTACATACAGTCCTGGATACAGCAAATCTGTATCTGGAACACTAGTTACAGGAAAGGTAGGAAACAGGCTTACAGTTTTGTTTTTTTTTTGTTTTTTTTTTTGTTTTTTTACAGAAAAGTAGCAAAAACAGTAGTAAAAACAATTCACATGCAGTACAAGCTAGCACACTTGAGTATGCAGCAATATTAGACCAAACACAGTTTAAAAAATGCAATTAAATTAAAGAGGACTAAAAGCAAGTGCAGAAAGAGTTTATTAGGTAGAATGTGGTAAAGAGATGGGACTGGGGGATTGTCCCAGATTAAATCTACAGTGGGGCAGGCAACTGCAAAAGCCACCAAATTTAATACAAACCAAAAATAGGGAGAGTGGGTGGGACAAAACATTTTCAACAAAGACATACAGATTATGAAGCATGGTAAGGGAGATGGTATTGTATTGTATTGATGACCTGGTTGGGGAGATGGCATTGTATTGATGCCCTGGTAAGAGAGGTGGTATTGTACTGATGACCTGGTAAGGGAGATGGTGTTATATTGATGAATACAATTGATTATGTTGGTAGAATGCTTTCTATTATAATGGATAATGAAGTACATAAGGTGATTTCTCTCAATGAGGTGAATCAGTCTTATGCACTTACTAATATGACTATCTCTGATCTTTTTCACAAAAAACACATTACTCCCTGTAAATTTCAGTTTCTCAGGGTCCAAAAACATTGTATCCTTATCATCTTTAGTAGACCAAAGATCCATAAATGTGTGGTGATCCACCTTGGAGACAGATTATTTCTGCTAATGGATCTATTATGAAAGCTTTCGCTACTTACGTGAATTATAAGTTGAAACCATTCATTTTTGGGTTAGTTTCAAAGTGTTTTTAAGGATTCATTGGAGTTATTGTATACATTATGCTTTTTAACATTCAGTTCAGAGGATATGCTGGTCACCGATGACATCAAGGATTAATTCACTGTATTTTTTACATTCAAAGGTGAATTTTTTAAGCAGCTTTCTAGATTCATTATGTGGGCTTTATATGCTCCCATGGTCCCATATTTGTAAATTTAATCTTATTTTATTGGGAACAGTAATATATTCATAGGAGCAGGTTTGCTGCACTTCTTAAAGCTCACTGTTATTTTTGGATTATATTTTCTTTCTTTGGCATGGTTTGAGATATTGTTGAAGACTTTTTTTGCATTTTTTAAGAAAACTACCACATGTTGGACTACACATTTCAGGTGGATGACTGTATTATGAATGTTTTATATGTGAATGTGGTGAAAAAGCATGTGCTTTTAATTCAGAAATATACAGGGATGGATTCCAAAAGATAGTTGCAGACAATGCAGCATGCTGAAGGAAGACTTCAGCATACCACCTGTGGACACAATTTCAGAAGGTACACCGCAAGCAGTCTGAGTACTTAATTATTCAGTGCAGGATAATTACAGATTCTGCATACACCCATTGGATTCCAAAATACATCATGTGCACCCAATGCAACTTAAATGTGACAAACTGGAACTCCAACTCTTTCTCTGAAATACTTGATGAATGCCATACTGCATTGGAAGCAACAAAAGCAATTCCCATAGAATCCTACAGAATCAGTAATAATATTAACCAAAAAATATGCTACCTGCAGTAAATGAACTGCAACAGGCTATAGTACTACAAACTATAGAGGAGGATGTGGCTGTTCATCCTAGAAAGCAGCCAGCTACACAGAGTCTGCAATTAAGCCATATGTCAGATGAACAAATCATTCTCAGGTACTGCCTAGACAGACAGGTGGTGCAAACTGTGTGGAACATGTGTGCATCACTCATGTGTGTGTAGACATTGCAAGGCAACCCCATCTCTCTTGGAACAAGGCTGTGTTTCAGCCTAGGTGTACTGGCATCTGGGACATTCCAAAGACACTGGGGGATGCTGTAGGAGTGTCACAGGCAGTGGCAGCTGGTGACTTCAAATCAAAAGGGGGCTGCAGGAGACAGCTGACTGGGTGAGGTCAATGAGAAGGAGTGTGGCCAACTAGAAAGGGTGGAGCTATGCTAACAAATGCAAAAACTGGGACTTTAATTAAATATGCTGCCCTGGGTGCCAAACCGTCATTATTAGAGTCCAATCAAAACAAAATGAAGTGTAGAAGAAAAAAAATATTTCAATGCATTGACTACATGACAGCTTACTTAATATCTAGATGGAAACAAAAAGGTTGTGAGGCATGAAAAAACAAATTACTTTTTAAATACATTACTGGAATGCAAGTCAAAATCATGTATAAAAAAAACAAGCAGCACTAAACTCAAACCACTTCTTGCACTGCAGTTCTAATTATAATTTATATTCAGCTTTATAAAAGTACCAAGTAACATGCTGAAAATAGCAATTTCTGTGATACCCCCACTTGTAAAAATGTTTCTTATCTAAAAAAAACCTGCTGCCTAACAACAACTATCTACTTGTTTAATGGGGCAAACATGATCAAAGTAAAAAATGAACAGCAAACAAGAAACAATCTCAAGATAAATTGCTTAAAGGATTACTGCACAGGTTATGGACCACACATGATAGATTGACATTCTGTTTAGTTTACGGGTAAAGCCTGCAAAGATGACTGCAAGTCTCCAACAAATGTAATGAGGTTCTGAAAATACTGTAATCCTGTCCTTTATTACAAATACTGTCATATGCATCTCAATACCTAAGGCTTATACGTTATCTAGTTATGTAAATATTCCCTGCATGACAACAACAAAAAGGCTTTCAATGTTGGTAATTCTTCAACAGTATGCTTATTAAAGCTTATGTGCATCTTACAATCTCAGACAAGCTTACCTGATGGTCATTAAAGCATTGCTACTTAAACACAGACCAACAGGTACTGCAACAACATGCAGTCTCTGAAGAAGAAGAAGCATAAATCAACGGTATAAAAATATGACAGAAAACCAGAACATTCTGCAAAATCAAGGACAGATGAAAAGCCACTGTAGTACTTCTGCCTACCTTGGATGGAGGGATACTCTGCACACTTACACTGCATAACTGCTCCTTGCCTTGCTTGGACACATCCTGAGTCACTACATGGGGGAGTGGGGTACAACAAGTACATCACAATTTGAAATGTCTCTGGCTGATGGTTATGGCCCTGACACATTTGTCATACCTCTCAACCTCAGAGCAAGAAATCTGTACAAAGCCATAAATAGAGGTGGGACAAAGGCCCCAAAATAAGGAAAATTTTAAATATTGCTCTTATAAACTTAGAAAGATAATAGAATTGTAGGTCTTGCATTAGTATGAATTTTCTGAAGTGCATGAAATCTGAAACTCAAATGACTGTCATTATTTTCTAACTTTAATCTTTAATGATTTGCCACTAATTTGCCAGACAACCACAATTTTATGAAAAACAGACTAAAAATGTGATGCAAAAATATAAAATAGCCACACAATACAGCTGGGAACCTGTCAAAGAAGGGACACTTTTTTACTATTAGTACTGTTAACTTGAGCAGCCGACAACATAAAAATCTACATGCATTTCTGAAATTAAAAGTAATCTATAACTCTGATCATTACAATTACTTATTAATTGTAAACCCTCCACGAGTTCTTCCAAATTTGCCATTTTGCGAAGGGATTATTAGGGGGAGAGCAACACTTTCAGCCAAAATCAGGGACAGTTGAGAGGTTTGGATATACCCAATTCTATAAAATGATTTATTTGCAATTACCTCTCAACCTCTTAATGCAGGAAATCTGGACAAGGCCAAATATATTGGGAGAACATATAAACAGTACTAAAAATTGCCCTTGTATAAACTTAGACAGTTGACAGAATAACAGGTCTTGCTTTAGCATGCATTTTTCTGAAGGGTATGAAGTCTGAAACTCAATGTCTGTCATTATTTGGTGACTTCATTCCTAAATTATTTGCCAGAAAACCACAAATTTCAGAACATTCAGAACATTTCCATCATAAAAGTCTACTCATACTTCTACAATTCTCCAGTATCAGTAAATATGCACAATTTCTGCAGAAGTAAAAGTCATCTAAACAATTCCAGATTGAAGAGATATGTAACTAATGAAGAGGTTGCTGCTAGCAAACAACTTTATATTTCATTGTTTCATTTACAAATAAAGTGCCTGTTGCCCTTGAGGAATAAATTGCCTGTGTTACATTAAAAAAATGATAAGCTAGTAATATTGCAATAGGGAATGGATGGCAAACTGATAACAGGTTCATAGTTAATAGGTATCTCCACCAAAAAGAGGACATTCCCAGGACTGCAGCATCCACCCCCTTTAAAAGTACAACACAATACAGTATCAGCAATATATCTACATACTGTGGGAGTAGAACCCACAGCCTTCTGCATCAAAAGCAAGTACACTACCTGTTGTGTTATTAACAAAGCAATCAGACTCAGCATAAGCAGCACTAAATTTCTCTTCCCCTAAAGCTCTCAGCTCCTTGTAAAATCCACTCGACACTCAACTGTATCTCTCAACTTTGCTGCACAAGAAATCTGGAAAAAGCCAAAGCCCAAAAAACAGGGACACATTTTAAACATTGCGTGTATAATCTTGGAAAGCTGCTAGAAAAAAATGCTGCGTTACCACCATGTATTTCACTGCCAAGTCTTTGCCCCAGGACCCTCTGCACTACAGTCAGAGCAACATATTGCTATGCCAAATCAACTGTTTCTTGAAACATGGGAAGACTGAAATTTAAATGGCTTAAATTTAGTGAATTCAATTCTCACCATAGCTCTCAATCTCTTAGCAGAAAACACCTGGACAAAGCCAATAATGGGGGAATACAGCCTCCAAATATATTAAGTGAATTCAGTTCTCACCATAGCTCTCAACCTCTTAGCATAAAACCTGGACAAAGCCAATAATGGGGGAATGCAGCCCCAAAAATAAGGACAAATTTCAAATACTGATGTTATAAACTTAGAAAATTGCTAGAATAAAATGTTTTGTGTTACCATGTACTTTCTGAAGAATATGAAGTCTGTAATTCAAATGCCTTTCATTGTTTAGTGAATTAAATCAAGAAAATATAAGGCAACAATTTGAGTAGCTTTTACAAGTGATGGTGGATAGGGGAATTCAGGCTCTTGCTACCTGCACCCAAGATACAGGGTTTAAGCCTGAGTTATTCTCTAACCATTACTGTTGCCTGAGGCTGGATATCCAGCTTGCAGATGATGTAGTCCAGTCACCTTCCAGTCTATGCAGTTGTAACTGCATAGACATCTGGGCATTCCTGTAATCTGCTGTCTTCTACCTAATCCAGACTGCTCTTAAACCACTCTGGATTCTGCATGCATGTGTGTATTTCTGGGAATGCTCGCATGCATGGGTGGAGTCTGTTCCGGGAGTTTTTTATTTTCTTTTTTCCTTTTCAGTTGGGGTGGGGGGGCTGCAGTCCTGCAGTCCAATATCATGAGCCTCCCCCAGTCAGAGGTAGCTGCCAGTCATATTCTGTCAAGATTCCTGGCAGCAATGTGCAACAAGACAAGACAAGATATGCACCAATTCTATAACCTTACTTCCCACACATACTTGGTTCAATGGATTGCACCCAAATTCCTATCCAGATCCCTGTGCATCCAGAAATAGGCAGATACATCAACAAAAAGGGGTGGCAATCCCTGAACTGCCAGGTTGTGTGTACAGCAGATGGCAGTATAGCAAATGTCATGGCAAAACACATTGTGAAAGTGTCCATGATGCTGCCATATGGAGGGAAAGTGGTCTGAGGGTTGTATTCCAGCAAGGTGAAATACCTGAGGAAATATTACTACATAAGTACAGGAACACATATAGGACATCCCATTCCTGTCAACATCATCCATGATGACTTCATATGTGTTTGCTTCCCACA
This sequence comes from Protopterus annectens, assembly GCF_019279795.1. NCBI lineage: Eukaryota > Metazoa > Chordata > Ceratodontiformes > Protopteridae > Protopterus > Protopterus annectens. The sequence goes on along the minus strand of NC_056746.1, from coordinate 215,195,463 downwards.
ACAGGTGACTGTGGTTATCTGCTTGAGCTGTGGCTAAATACCCACTACAGAGAACAATCAAACCCTGGAGAGGCCTATAAGAAAGCACACTCAATAACAGAAAATACCAATTGAGCATCTGCTTGGTGTACTGAAAGTCAGGTTCAGATATCTGGATACATCCAGGGGTGCACTGCAATACACACCTGAAAAACCAGCAGAGATGATAACGGTGTGCAGCAAAACAAAAGCACATGACAGTGTTCCAGCTGTAGTGTAGGTGACCTACCCCAAGAACTCAGATGTCTGAAGATGACATTCCACAGGTATCAGAGGAGGAGCAGGAGTAAAGGAGGGTGTGACCACAAGTCCAGGCTCAGGCTACATGGGAGCATTTGACACACACCTTTGAGTCAAGACAAGCCACGTGTATGGAAGAACACTCATTAAACATTGATGTTCAGATGTTGCCACCCCCCCACAACAACAACACAGATTGCATGTAATGGCAAATACCTAATAAATATTCAGATATAACAACATTATTCTAACATATAACAGTATGAATGTACACAATCCATCACAACACAGATCATCAACTCAGGTCACAAGTGACACAAGTATGCATAACAGACTCATAGTGGTGTATGTGTATATGGCAGATAACAAGGGACACACATCTGTGAAACACACTCCTATCTGTCCACTTTCTAAAGATGCAAAGAAGAAACTGACTCAGGACATAATGCAGAACTGTTGTCAGTAAAGTAAGCAACATATCTTAATGTAAAGTATGAATAAACTGTAATGTTCTAAATGGAGTCACCTATGTTTAGTAAAAATTTAGACTCCCATGATATCAGACTTCACAACAACCACAAACAAATGACATTGTCAGTGGTCTGCACTGCAGTCATCATTGCCACATGGTGAGACTGACACAACTAGACAGATGGATTAACTGTCAGTGTTTTTCTAACACAATCTAGGGTGCCCACACTGATGACTCACACCATGGTCTGGTCTTCCCCTTCTACATATGGAAATGCTTGGCTCAGGTTTCCTCACAGTAGAAACTGATTGGGTGACACCAGCATTGGAAACACACTGTAGGAAGGAGCATGAGTGTGAGTTGACTGTCTGGTCATGACTGCTGGTACAAAACAAGATTAGCCAGCAGTAGATGTGTGTGTCCATTGCAGCATAGACATTGATGCCTGATGGGCAAGGTTCAGTTTGCTGAGAAGGGGCCTTCCTCTCCCATGTGACAATCAGCTAAGCACAATCAGGGAATGCAGAACCCTGCTCATACTACAGCACTGCTGTAGTACTGTTGTAGCCAGGGATTCAGTGGACCACACCACAGGTAACATGCTTTCATTCTGTGCAGGCAATGATCCCATGACCTCACTGTGTATGTGCTCCTGTCCTTCATGCAGCACACCCAGCTGGTGTGCAACACAATCCATGGCACAGGCATGTGAACAGATGTCAGATCCATGATGTCACTGGGCACATTCATTTGCCTGTAGGGGTAGGTGGACACCTTCTGACACATGCCCATGCACACCAGCTGCATGTCTATGTATACTGTGAAGGGCAGTATCAACATGTTTTGGGGAAATGTCAGCATCACCAGCAGGCTCAACATGGGGCTGTGGTCCCCCTCCACATCTGAGGCTACAGCTGCAGCCATATAACTGTCACTGTCTGGGCTGGACTGTATCACCAAGTCTGTGTCCTGTGTTTCAGGGCCCATGCTACCATAGTGAGACACATCAGATCTCACACTGGGATCAATGGGCAGGCTAATGGAGGATAAAGGCAGTAGATGTGCTAAAGGAAGAGACAGATAACACAGGTCAGGAAAACATGCTTACATCACATGCTGTATATCATTAATGGCATATGCCCCATATATCTTACTACAATGTTACAGATAATAATGACTTGCCAGGAGGTCTTGTCTGTGTATGGACCACTGAACCTACATAACAGGGAGTTGACAATCATGTTACATAGGCAACATACATGACATATGTGAGGAATACAAGTCTAACACACACTTGGCATGTCTTTGATGGAAGATGGCACCAGAGAAGAGGGGTGCACTGTTAATATTGCAGGGAAACAAAGGCATAAACACAGAATTCTTAATTATATCCTTGCCAACATGGACTGTTCCGACACAGGTAAAGCATACAGTAGGTAATACATACACATAGCATTTGTTTATGGCTGAAATGCTGATGGTGGCTGTCTTATGTAGAGGTGGAAGGACACAGTATTAATAGATGGCAACAACAGGAGTAACAGCAATGACATGTATGAAGGAGAGGTAATAGTATACCAGTGACACCATGTATACCAGTGACACCATGTATACCAGTGACACCATCCTTATGTGGTGAGTTTGTGTGCAACAACGGGGATTCTGTTGTGGGAAAATTCAAAGAAAACATGGTCATGTATGCAGGCACTGGCAAAGTCACACGATGACATATACAACACAGTAACAAGGTCTGCTGACACTCACATGATGTACAGTACACCTATTGGTCAGATGTACCTGCATAGAAAAACAGCAATGCTAATTTCATACAACACAGTTTTGCTACACATTGCTGCAGCCTAAAAACATGTTGGGGAACATTACCTGGTCTTTCTGTAGGTGCACCTACATGACTCATGCCTCCCAGAAGATGTATCTAGATTTTATAATGTCAGGGAAATTTCAGTATGATAGTAAACAGCACTGGCATCACAGGAGGCTGAGGCAATAGAAGGTAATTGTCACAGTAACAGTATATGGAGACACTCACATGTCATGTCCTGCTGTTGTGCAGACGTGGATGGACCTGTGCAAATGAGTATAGACCCCATTATGTATATTGTTTGAACTGTTACGTACATACTGCAGTTGTATGGCTATGTCATTACACTTACATTGGCCGTCATCATCCTGTGTGGACCCATCTGTATGATGCAATTCTGCTGCTACAACACAAAAATGACAAACCACCAAACTACAGAGCAAGTGATCCAAAACGTATTTATTGTTTCTCTTAGAGATTTTGCTCTACAGCCTTTACATAGTATAAAAACAAGCAGCAAAAAAGCACCCTTATATAACAAAACCAGTTAATTTAACGAATCATTAAACAATTACATAATTACTTAACCCAATAAATTATTCCATTCACACAATAATTAAATAAAAACTTTCCAAATGCATTTTAGATTCAAACCTCTAGGGGTCAACATATCATATTTAAGTATAACAACAGATTTTTTATACAATAACTTAGATTTAATCTCTACATTATCATAATGGCCATATCAGACTTGATCTAAAACTGTGGCCTGAAGCCCTTCTACACTCATATTATGGTGAATTTTAAAATGAGCTGCAATGGGACTTTCTAACTTAACTTTTCTTATGTCCCGTAAATGCTCCTGTAGTCTCACTTTGAATGCCCTTTTGCTTTCTCTGATCAAACCATAGACTACCCCTTCCAATTCACAGCTAAAATTACCTTGCACACTGTATTTCTTCCCATTTATGATATTGAAACATTTTACCACATATTTACAACTACAGCATTTCCCACATGGAACAGTTCCCATCCTATATATGTACCTATCAGGTGTCTCCACAGGAGGCAAAAGCCACCCATGGACTATCATATCTCTAATATTTCTTCCCGTTTTGTAAGAGATACCAGTTTCTTATCTAATACATTACAAAAGTCCTTGTGATGGGTTAAAAAACCCCAATAATGTTTCACGAAATTAACTACCTCCTCCCTAAAAGGACTATATATAGTCACAAAAAAAGATCTTTTGTCCATCAATATCTCTACCTCTCACCATACAATTACCACATTTTAATTCAGAATTTCTATTACATTTATTAGTGAAATTAACCACTTCCTTATTTAAACTTTCCACATCATATCCTCTCTTTACAAACATATTTATAGGGTGCTGCAATTCCTCATAAAACTCCACATCTTCATTACATAAACATCATAATATTAACAACTCACCATATGGAAGGGATGAATGGGTATGTGGTGGATGGCAACTTTGACCATTTAAATATTGGTTACCATCATCAAATTTTCTACAAACTCTAGTATGTACACAACCATCCACTACCCCTTCTGACATAACATCTAAAAATTTTACTTTATGACCAATCTTCAGGCCACTAAAACACAAATCAAACCTATTATTGCACAAACTATAAATAAGACCATTTGCTATTTCCAAACCCCCTTTACAAATAAATATGAAGTCATCGAAGAATCTAAAATACTTTATAACATATTTCTTAAAGAATTCCACACCAAAAATATATTCAGTCTCAAATAGACCCATAAACAAATTTGCATAAATGGGGGCAAAAGGTGCCCCCATGGCAGTCCCCTGCAACTGTTAATACAGGTTCCCATTAAATTCAAAATAATTGTTAACGAAACAAAAATATTTTAACTCAACAACATAAATTGATACTGGACTATCACATAAATAAAATGTAAGGGCTTCAAGACCAAACCTGTGCTTTATGGTAGTATACAAACTCACTACATCTACTGTTATCCAATACTTTTTCCCCACAGGCCACATCCAAAATCTTCTTCAAAAAATGAAAAGTATCTTTTACATAGGATTTCAATTTTTCAACAAAAGGTAATAAATAAGTATGCAAAAACAATCTAATATTACTTGTAAAATAATTACACGTAGAAACAATCGGATGACCTGGAGGGTTATGTACATCTTTATGTATTTTTGGTAAACAGTAGAAATAAGCCATAACACAATTCTCTATACTGGACTTTTTCTCAATGTCATTTTGATAGGGCTGCAGTGGTGCAGCAGTTAGCGTTGTTGCCTCACAGCAAGAGGTTCTCCCATTCGATTCTCAGCTGGAGCACCTTCTGTGTGGAGTCTGCATGTCCTCCCTGTGGTCAAGTGACATTTAAAGACATGCAGGTAGGTGCATATGTGAATGGGAGTGCCTTCTTTGAAGGTTGGGTGTTGGGCTGGCAACTCGGCACAATAAAAATCCACTGCCAGTCATTAGCAGACTGGAGTTCCACTGTGGCGACCCCTAACCAGGAAAAAGCCGAAAGACTTTTTTTATCTTTTGTAAAATAATCTGACCTATAACTCTTTTGTAACAAATCTTTAAATTCGAGTTGAGAATGTAAATATTTATTCATTTACATGATCTCATAAACACTTACATTATTTAAATATTCTAAACACTTTTTTTAACAAAACATGAATATGCATGCAATAGCAATATGTACTGATTTACTCTATATGTATCAATGTTATGCAAAGTAACACATGCATATGTGTGACCCGGAACACCTGCTTCTATCGCACCCCAGGTACGGTGGCATCCCTCAACCTCTTATACTGGTGAATCCTGTTGGCTACATGGAGGATCATGTTAAAGTGCCACTGGTGACAGGTTTCCTGGGGATCTATTGTGACCTCCCACTCCATTAACTATGCTGGTGATGTCGGTCCAGACTTCAATCCTCCACACTGCCCATCCAAGAAGTCTCCATCCATGAAGATGCTGTGCATCTATTACAGTTTCATTCTCCCGTGGGAAGAAATTGTTACCCCTAGATTTGTTTGCCATCTGAAAGACAGTTATATGCACATGGCTAGATTTATATGGGGGCTCACATATGGAGATGATTATGTGGATAGCTTATGGCACTGTAAGCTACCTGCAGTCCTGTGCAATGCAAAATTTTAAGAAATAGTCTCTGTACCATATAGTACTATGACATATAAAGCCATATGTGATATGAAAACAATGCATGTACGTATAACACTTGGAACAACACAAGTTATTATATCTGAAGAGGCTGTCTGTGGGATATGAACCCCTTATAGTGGATATCACAGTAGGGGAGATCCAAACACAACAGCACTATACCACATAAGCCTACATGCATTTCTCATTAACATACTACAAATAACATATATGTGTATAACATAAATGTGTGATGGCTGTAGCTGTAATGCAATTTGAGCCTAAATAGACAACCTGTGTAAAATAATATTCATATGAAATATTATACATGATGAGCTTATATCAACCCAATCATTTATTGAACTGTGACTTATTCTCTAGTGACAACACTAGTATCCCTGATCTTACATCCCTCAAACTACCAACCTTTAGGCTTCAACCCATCTCCACTACCTTTATACAGAAATGTATCCACAAACTCAAACCATGTACCCCCTCGGCAGACCAGCTTCCATCTGAATTCCTTCAAAAAGCAGCCTCTGAAATAGCCTATCCCATATCCATCCTTATTAATAGAACTGTAAATGAAGCAACCATACCTGACATATGGAAAATCTCTCACATCATACCCTTACATAAAGGAGGTAACTCCTATGAATATTCTAATTATAGGCCCATAGCTCTCTTGTCCCCACTTGCAAAAATCATGGAAAAATGTGTGCACCATCAGTTAATGAACCACTTAATAACAAATAACATTCTCTCTAACTGTCAACATGGCTTTAGGCCTTTTCATAGCACAACTACCGCTCTCCTCTCCTTTACAGACTTTATTAACAAGAATCGCAATAATAACATCCTGTCTTCAGCTCTTTTTATTGACCTGTCCAAAGCCTTTGACATGGTCAACCACTCTCTCCTCTTAAATATTCTCGAATCTCTATCCTTAGAATCTAAGGTTGTCCACTGGTTTAGATCCTATCTCACTAACAGGAAACAGGCCGTCCTCTGGGATAACAAACTCTCATCTCTTCTCCCAATTTCACTCGGGGTACCCCAAGGCTCTATTCTCAGACCCCTTCTTTTCTCCCTCTTTATAAATGACTTACAAGTAGCTATTCCCCAAGCTACATGCATACAATATGCTGATGACTCCACACTAATTTGCTCTGCTAAATCCATTTCTGAACTTCAAACTAATACTCAAACTGTATTTTCCAAAGTTGAAACTTGGTTCTTAAAACATTGTCTCCTCCTAAACGCAAAAAAAAACCAAACTCTTACTTTTTAGGCCTACTACCAGATCCCCTACATTAGACTTCACTATCTTATCTAATAATGGAACCCTTATATCTCCTGACTCTACTACTAAACTGCTAGGAGTCACGATCGACAACAATCTTTCCTTTGACTGTCATATCAACAATACCATTAAATCTGTAAACAGGAAACTTGGCTCTCTCTATAGAATTAAAACTTTCTTAACCTCCCCAGCCAAACTTACTCTTGCTCACTCTCACCTTATTTCCACTCTTCTCTATGCCTCACCAATCTATACTAACCTCAAGAAAAACAATCTCTCCAAACTGTCTACCACTTACAATAATATAGCTAGATTTGTTACTGGTAAGCCTTTCAGAACTCACCACTGTCTGAATCTGCAGCAACTTAACTGGCTTGAACTGACAAACATGCTGCTTCTTTCCCAACTCACATTTGTCCAAAGAGCTTTCTACCAACCTCATAACACACCTGTACTTTCTAACCTCTTAACCCCTTATTCTAATCTGAACTCACTCCGCTCATCAAATAAACTGCTAGTCACCTTAACCAAATCTAATAACCTAGCTGGTGATTCCCTCTTCTCAAATTCCATTGGTAAACACTGGAATCAACTTCCTACCGAACTTACTTCCATTGCATCTACTGTTCTGTTTAAACAAAAACTTAGAATCTACCTTAAAAGCCACTGGATGTGCCCCTGCTCTAATCCTGATTGAAAGTTAATTTCCTTAGTTAACTCTCTTTTTTCTCTCCCTATTCTTTTGTGCCTCCTGCTTTTTCCCTTACTTCTCTTCCACTACCATTTATGGACCTCTCCCCTATATCTTTCCTCTATATGACTATGACTCTATTCCAGAAACCATATATCTTTTATAAATCTGCTCTCTCTATCTATCGTTGTTTCCTTTTCCTTGGTCTTGCACTTTTCTCTTCTTGGTTTTAAAAGATGTAATAAGCCTTAACATGTTGCTATTTACATTGTCTAGGAATTTAAAGTCCTATTCTTTTGATAATTATGTTCATTGTCAACGTCCTATCAGAGTGTAATCTGTTATTTTTTTTTTTTTGCTCTTGTTATACCTCTTTTGTCTATATGTGGAGCTTTTCTCCCCGGGCCTCTGCTGAAAATGGAAATATATCCAGTTAGACTAGCCCGGTTAACAAATGTAAAATAAATAAATAAATAAATAAATAAATAAATAATAAATTATTCAACTCATAGACATCATCCTCGAGATGGCTACTTCCATAAAGCTTCAACATGTCTGGGTGCCCAATTGGACCATGGTGGAGACAACCCAGATGCTGGCAGTCTATGCTGGAGTGGGCATCGCATGAGATCCAGACCATGGAACTTCATGATGATCGATATTTGGAAATTTGTGATATTTGCAAGGGACATCAATGATGTATGAGAATCTACCAGACTGGAGTGGAGGTTTGCCACTGCTATGATGATCTGCATCAGAGGGACACAGATGCACTTCATCAAAAGGTTGTTGAAGTGCATAGACTGCTGATGGATGCCTACAGTGTCGCAATCCTACATATACCTGGACATTCCTAAAGAATTCACAGATATAGCTGTGTCCCCAATCTTTCAAATACATGGCTTTTAAAACCATTAAATAGCTGGTCTGACAATTAGCTCATCTGGATAATTACAAATGTAAGAGGACTGTTCTTCCTGTAATTATGGGTTCTATCCCTGTGGGGTTTATTTGTTTAGTAATGTTTATCATATACATAATATTGGACATTGTAGATGCATCTGTTTTCCAACGTATAAGGACATGATTGCACACATCCATTATGGTTGTGTATCAATGATGCCTATAGCTCCAAGGCTGCTGATGACTACAAATTTCTCGGTTATCTATGTGAAAAAACTTACTTATAAATAACTTTGTTAGTCCATTCTGCTTTACAAAGTGCACATTATTATTAAAGTCCTGTTTTTTTAACACAAGAGCAATGTCCGACTGTCTAAACATATTTTCTGTGTTCTAAAATTTGATGATATCTAGCAGTTTTGTGGAGCATGAGGGATGATAGCATTTATGTTTTGGATGTTTTCGTATTCATCCATTATCCGCAGGATTACGGGTACACACATGTATTCAGAAGGAAAGTGGGATGGCTATTTGCTCAGCCTGTAAAACAATAGACCAGCATACATTTATCTTGGTTAGATGGGGGTACTATCTGTTTACTCATTTCCCACCTTTTTTCTATACTGGAGTAGTCCAGATCCCAGATTTGCTGGTTTCAGGACTTTAGTTTTGTGTTTCTGAGTTGTCCAGACCTTGCTGTGGTAGAGGGAAGTCTTTCTGCTTATCAGTGGGAGTGGTAAACACTGAGCTGCCTATCTGTCACTAGAGGAGTGGTTTCCAGCTCAGAAATTGTACCTCATTGGCCATATGGGGCTGCTTTCTATCCCTTTCAGCTTTCTGGCTTAAAAACCCATGTTTGCATGAGTTTGCACTTGTTTTAGCTCAGCGGATCCTATCTGGGCATTCTGCAGACTACTACAGCACCAGAAACGAGGAAAAAAGACTTTTTGCTGATACAAGTACCCTTTTGGCTTTTTTTGACTGTTTTTCTAACTGCACTTCTCTAAGCTGTTTTTGCTACTATTTCTACTGTATTTTAAATTGTTTTACTGTTGTGCACTTGATTTCTGCTTAATTTCAAAGTTTAAACTGCATTTACTGTTGTAGGCTACACACTCACGTGTGATAGCCTTTTCTGTGTTTATTTACTATTTAATTGCATTTGTCTGCTGAATTTAACCTAAAAAACAAAAAAAAAACAAAAATAATTACTATCTGTTTGCTTGTTTCCCACCTTTTTCTATACTAGAATAATCTGGATCCCAGATTTGCTGGTTTTAGGACTTTAGTTTTGTGTTTGTGAGTTGTCCAGACCTTGTTGTGGTAGAGGGAAGTCTTTCTGCTTATTGGTGGGGGTGATAAGCATTGAGCTGCCTATCTGTCACTAGAGGAATAGTTTCCAGCTCAAGAATTGCACCTCATTGGCCGTTTGGGGCTGCTTTCTATCCCTTTAAACTTTCTGGCTTAAAACCCCATGTTTACATGGGTTTGCGCATTGTGCAATGCTGCTTACCTAGAGTTAAACTATTCCTGGTGCCAGAAAGTCTGCTCTTCAAATTTTCCCTTAGTACTAGCCAGTTTTCTAGTTTCAACACTCAGAACGGTTTCTTTGTACTCAGCACTTGTTCAGAACTCATTGTAAGCACTAAATAACCTACAAAGTACTACAGCACTCAACTTTCCTCACTTGTCAAAACAAAAACAGTTTTTAGTATTTAAATTAATAAGCACCTATCCAGGCATGTCTAAGGGTCAGCTCCCAGTGATTTCTCCTGTCCTCCTGATGAATCTGAGCATCTTGCGGTGATGTAGCAATTGCCTCATGTACACTGACAACCCTCTCCTCCTACCACCCAACACTACAACCTGTGAGAGATGCACTTATATAGCTAAACTGGAAGCCAAGCTCTCTCCAGCCAAGATGGGACTACACATTCAAGAGGAGAAGGTAAACACCTGGACCATGCCACACTCAATACATAGTCCTTCAAAACCTACACCACCAAAACCCACACATAGAAACACAAGACACACACCTACATTCACGGAGGCTCTCAATAAAAAATTGACCAAGCAACAGAGACCTCCAAAGCTAAAACACAAGCAACCAGCACCCCTCAACACTACCCAAATGACACATAGCCCACAAAATCAGTGTGCCACTCAACCTCAGCCCATGAAGCAAAACAATGTATCCAACACACTAGTCATAGGTGACTCTATAGTCAGGCACACTGATGTCTCATTCACCAGGCTAAACAAGGAGAAGCTTACTGTCAGCTGCCTGTTGGGTTCCAGCATCTGCCACATAATGCATGCACTCAAGTCACTCCACAACAAGTACAAATATGACTCTGTCATTGTCCATGTTGGAGTGAATGACTGGAGCTCTACCTCCCCAGACTACATGAAAAGAGACATGGAGGAGCTCTCGGATCTTGTAGGCTAGGCAGGTATGACCCTAGCCCTGAGTAGCATCCTGCCATTGTCCAGAATGATAGCACAGTACAAGGACAAAATGATTGACTTCAACAATTGGCTAAGCTACTGGTGTCATTCTAATGGGATCGAGTATCTGTCTGCCTGGGATGACATGAGTGACAGACCACGATGCTTTGCCAGAGATGGCCTGCACCTGTGGCCCCTGGGATTCCAGATACTGGCTAAGGCTCTTGCTATCCCCATAGTGCCTTTTTAGGCAAGGTTCAAATGGCAAATTCACCACCATAACAGGTACAAGCAAGCAAAATCTGAGGGTAATGCTACTCAATGCTAGAAGTCTAAATCTCAAAATGCACTCACTCAAGGCACTCCTTAAAATGGAGAACATTGACATCTGTGCAGTGACAGAGACCTGGTTCAAGGCTCCAGAGAGCACCCCTGCATTACCAGGCTATAATTCATACCACACCTTTCGGCCACCTAACCTGGACTGAAACACTAAAGGAGGAGGTGTGTCCATATTCATTAATGATATCCACACCTCCAGATTAGTTGCTCAATATAATTCATCCAAAATTATCCAAGTGCAACTAACACTGGGCAAGACTGCATTCCAGGTTGTAGCTTGTTACAGATCCCCCACCATGACCCAGGATTCCCACTCCTCATTTCTTGATAAGTTCTTGATATACTGGAAAATATTAAGGTACAAACCAATACCCTAATAATGGGTGATTTCAACTACCCCACCATCAAATGGGAAAACTACTCATGTACAAACTAATTTGCTCAACGTTTTCTGGAATTCATAAATTCCAACACCTTGGATCAGCTTGTCCGTACCCCCACCAGGGGCAGCAATATCCTGGACCTGGTTATTATCAATATGGGCAGCCGGTGTTCCACATCAGAGGTCAACTCCTCACTGGTCAGATGTGACCACAAGCTAATCACCCTAGACATCCATATCCTGCACCCCCCCAAGGAAACTAATGTAAAAAATGTCTCCAAAGCCAACTTCATGCTTCTTAAGACAGAAGTGGCAAACTTCACGATACCCATGCAAATGGAAAATAGAGGTATGACTGCTGAATCTTATACAAAGAAAATGTGTAAGCACTCCTGCAATCCCCAACAAAACCAAGATGCTATCCTCGAAAAAAAAGAAGTCAGTCTGGTGGTCCCCTGCAATAAACAAACTCTACAACAGAAGGAAGAAACTATTACAAAAAAGAGTAAAATCCCACGATTAGAGGAACTCCCTGGTCAGCCTCAGTAAAAAGCTGCGATCCCACATAAAATCCTCCAAAGCTAGTTATGAAAACAAAATCGCCACTGATTCTAAAGACAACCACAAAGCATTCTACAGTTATGTCAAGAATCTCAATGGCAACACTCAGATCTACTCTGAGCTACAGCACAATGGCACAATATATACCGAACCAACTGATATTGCCAACATCTTGGCATATAGATTCAGTGCTAACTTTACCCCCTCTCACCCTCCAAAGGGCCCATCTCAGTACCAGAAGAATGCAAAACCCCTGTAATCATGGATGCACAAGTAAAGACCGCACTCTCCAAAGCCAAGAACACAGTATCCATGGGACCAGACAACATCCCAGGTTGTGTTCTGCATGAGCTAAAGAAGGAACTGGCACCCCACCTAAGTACCATGTTCAATCATAGCCTCACTTCGGGCTTTGTGCCTACTGAATGGCACTCAGCAACGGTTATCCCACTCCACAAAGGGGGTGCCACCACAGACCCCAGGAACTACCGCCCCATTAGCCTGATGAGCCTGGTCTGCAAGGCCATGGAACCCATCATCTTGGAGCTTATAAACAAAGACATAAGTAATTGCCAAACTCTGGACCTCACTCAGTTTGGGTTTGTAAAAGGTAGATCGTGCCTCCTAAACCTGATTGATTTCTTTGAAGCAGTCACCAGAGCCGTTGATGAGGGTAAAGTGGTGTGAATAGTCTATCTTGACCTTGCCAAGTCTTTCAACACCATCCACCCCTCTAGAATTATAGATAAACTCACTAAATTAGGCATAAATCTCTATGTCACAAGATGGGTGGCCAACTGACTCACTGACATAACCCATACAGTGAAAATAGCCGACTCCAAATCTGACTTTATACCAGTGACAAGTGGAGTACCACAGGATTCAGTCCTGGGTCCTCTCCTGTTTGGCATCTACTTTTTTGAAGTTCAGACCAACACAGAAGATCTTTGGCTAGCGAAGTTCGCAGATGACTGCAAACTACAAGCCATAATAGAATAACCTAATGATGTGGACATTTTACAAGGGGCCTCAATGAGACAAATGCTTGGTGTCAAAGTCATGGCCTCAAGCTCAATGCCAAGATGTGCATTGTCATCCCCTTTAGAAAAACGCTGTACCCATGAACTACCACATAGGTGGTAGCCTACTAAACACCGAAAGTGTGATAAGAGACCTTGGGACACAGGTGGACATTAGCCTATGCTTTGATAATCACATCGCCACAGTAGTCAGGAAATCCTTCTACGTGGCACACTTCATCACAAAGGGGTTCTCCTCCAGAAAAAAAGGAGGTCATTGTTCCTCTCTGCTCATCCCTCATCAGACTCATTATAGAGTACAATGCCTCATTTGGCATGTACCTTACAAGACATCTACAACAATTGGAAAGGCCACAGAAATACCTCACTAAGAGGATTACTGGCCTCAAACATATGCCATATGCAGACCATCTCAAAAAACTCCAGCTTTACTCCGTTATATCACCTACTCAGAGGTGATCTCTGCCTAACTTATAAAGCTATGTCAAACCCAGTGCTGTTGGACATGCTACACTTAAAGAAATCCCAATCTCTCTGAGCCACATGCTCCAGGGACCTAAACCTTGTCACCACAAACAGAACATGTTGATGAGATAGATTCCTATCCCAAAGACTGCCCATACTCTGGAACAAACTACCCATTCATGTCAAACAAAGCTCCTCATTAGCCCTCTTTAAGAGAAATCTTGATGATTGGATGGGAAATAGGAAATTCATCCCGGGGATCACTTCTGTGACTCTGCTCAGCGGGGGCACAGGAAAAAAAAATTTCTTGAGTGGCGAAAGCCAGGGAACCTTTTTGGCTAGGCTTATATAGGCTTCAGGGCCAATAGCCTAGTACCTACCTATGAACCTATGAACATAGTGGAGAGCTCTTGTTATATTCTGATTGCTGTGCCTTTCAAATATTTTCAAAAATGCTGGTCTAAATAACTGCTTATTGATATTAATGGTTATTTTGAGCATTCTTAATGCTACCTTGATTATTCATCAGATTTCTATGAACATCTTCGTAATCCATAATGTTCTGCCAACAGCAACTCTTTTATTTCAGTGTTATGTGTAAATCTTGGAACAGACTAATATATTTCTGCCAAAATATTTTGTGGAATATGTTAACATTTGCAGCTTGAATTTCATGTATAACTGTGTCATTCTTTATTACTACGAATTCAACAACTTTGTCATCCTTATATTTGAAAAGACTGAGATATACTGTAGAACAGGGGGATACCCTGATATCATGGATAATTTAGAGCTATAATTTATACTTTGCTAATAAATATCTGTCTTCCCACATAAAATACATGAATCTGTCTGTGATGTACAGCACTTTGTAGCGATCTGTTAACAGCAGCTATGTGTTACATGACAGTGTTCCACTTTCTGAGGAAAGAAAGTTTATAGTTTTTGTTTTCTGTTATGACCACTCTGCTGACTTTCATTCATGCTTGCAATTTTATTTTCATAAATGCACAGCACATTCTACCTTTTGTAAAGCATAAACCATGATGCCTATTAGTACCACATCCCTGCACATTCATAACTTCAGTTCTTTTCACTGCATTCCCATCATGCACTCTCATGCAAGATGTCTTAGCTTTCAAGGTAGGTGTCAGGATTAGAATGTGGATGTAGCTTAGAGTTGCAGGTTTGAATCTCAGATACTCCAGTCTGGGGTTAACTCTGTTCCAAGAAGTAAAGAATTATGTGTAACATTTGAAAATGTAAACATAAAAAAGCACCGACAGTACCACAGCTAGGAGATTTATTAAAGTTTAACAGTACACAGGTTAGCGCTTTCAGTCTAACGTAAATAAATGTCCTATCTGTGGGACTGTCGGTGCTTTTTTACGTTTGCAGTTCCTGATTTTCCACTGAGTTTTGTGCCTAGAGAGGACTCTGTGCATTTATTTATACATTTGAAAATACGTATGGTGATTCTGTGATGTTCTTCAAGTTAAAATTAGAGAACCTGATCCAATTAATAGATATCACTGCTATTTTATGTCTACATTATTCATACACGCTATTTACTTTTTGCAGATGATGAGGACTGTAGTTGCTTTGTGCATCAAGTGGATGCACAGCCAGAAAGAACTGTGCAAGGAGAGAGGCATGTTGAGTACTTTGTTTTTGTAAATAAAGTAGATGTAATCATTGTTACAGGCTCGTATTTTTGACATTATCATGTATACTAATAATTTAGGAATACCCATCATGAGCATTAAGGTAAGTGCAATACTTGAACAATACCCGTGTTAATGAGTATGAAGTTACCTAAAACTATGTTTACATAGTATTTAGCAGCAAACCATGTTTGCTGAAGATAAGTTTTGAAGTGTATGGCACAACCTAAATGACAGTCATTTATGTGTTACTGTCAGAGTGCTTTTGATGTGGATGCTCCACATATTCGTTAATGTTGTTTTGTCTGCTGTTTGTACTGCATCTGTTGGCACATTAGTATGTAGTTCTCGGTGATCTTTTGCACATAACGTGCCTATTTGCACACTGAGTGGGTGTGTACTGTGTTAATTTTCACATTGTTTTTGATGGACAGTCTGCCTGTCATGTCCTTCAGCTCAACATGGGTATTGCATCTCCTTACAGCACCTTTGATAGGTTGGTTAAAATGTACTTGTATCCTGTGTTTAGGGATACTTCTGCTCATAGGCATTCCTTTTCACTGTTAAGTAATCAGTAAGCAGCATCACATGGTTTGCATTTTGCAAGTTAGTGATTGCTAATAAATGTATGTAGGGCACTCATACATTTGTAGACAGACAATACTGTTTGCACAACATATACTAGTTTTTCATGTGTTACAGGCTGTCACTGTGTTTCGGACTGCACATTGTTACTAGTATGTTATGTTGCACTCCAAAAATTGATGTGGGTTGAACCAATGACCATATTGTCTGGTTCAACTGTTTTGCATATGGATTTTATATTTTCCATGTTATTGTCATCTCTATTTTCATTCTAGCAATGTTAATCGGCGGTTGTTCATATGACTCAGTACATGCACAGACACATGGAATACATTTGACATTAACACACCAACATGAAGGTGCAGGACACACACGCAATAGAAGAACCATGAAAATAATGATATTCTGTCATACAGTCAGCTGGGCAATTTGCTGAGCATACATCAGTAATAAACAGTGCAGGTCTCACTACTACTGTTATGTTATCATTTTCACAATGTTGTTTTGCAAGGTAGACTCATGTGAATGTTGCATGACACAGCATCATGGCATGCTGATCTTCATATTTCAAGATATGTAAGTGTGCTGGCTTTGTGTATGCTTGTCATGCATAATGCTGGTTGATAAATAAGTGTTCAGGTCATGTCAGAATTTCCACTGGTAAGCTGTGCTATGCATGCCATTGCATGGCTTTGAGTGAGTTGCTGACCTTGTCTGACAAATACAATAGCCATGACATGTTCTGGTATTGAAAACATACATAAATATAGATTATGGGATATAGGGAAGGTGTTGTGCACATGAGGAGCCATCCACTAGCAACCAATGTGTTAATTACAATTGTCCTACATAATAATTTTTGGCCATTTCATCTGAGAATGTGTTTTAAATGAGAATTGCAATGTATGCTGATATACCTTTATTCTCATATGCAGACATCATATGTCGACAGGATGTTACTTAATGTCTGTTAGATTGCAGATGTGCACATCTGTTTCGGTTTAATGCCGGCTATGATTTCACAGTGTGCCACGGTTTTGATTACTGACATACATTACATATGGTGGTACACTTGACTACGGCCTTCACATATTCTAAGGTATCATGATGACTGTTTTCTGCCTATTCATTGTGTCACAGTGGGTATATTATGTGGTCATGTAGTATCAGGCATGCATATGTCATTTCTGTCCTGTGTTTTGATTTACGGGACCCGTGGATGCTCACCCATCAGATGTTGGTGACGAGTGAATGCAACACTACTTCCAGAGTCTTCTAATGATGATGACAACTATGATGGAGATGAAGATGATGATGATGAAGCTGGACATGTACATGCTATCATCCATGCTGCACCCCAGAGAAGACGATGCCAGGCACCCCAACAAGACTATAATTGAGAGCAGATCCAGTAGGTGGTGACTGATGCATATCTTACACAGATGAAGGACATGATGGATAATTCTTGCAATGTGTGGTATGAGCTATGAGTGTTTCATACAGGGAGATAGCCAGAGAAATAATTTGTGATGTTCATCCTCATCTGGGTGGTCCCTCAGCTCTGTAAGCATTGTCTGTGTCATCCAGTGCTGCCACCATGGTGTTTGTCATCTTAGTGATTGGACTATGCACACTTGTGCATGCATACCATTTTGCTGCCATGCTTATGTGATACAGGTCCAGACATATACTACAGATGTTGTATGACATTTACTATTATGTTTCAACTTGTGTAAGACACACATTATCACATTAGACTTTCATTTAACATTCAGCTGTCCATAAGTTTTATTAATTAATATGTACAATTCCACTGTGAACATATGTGTTACTGACAGCAGCTTGAAAACAATATGTTGCCTATATTCCACCAATACCACAATGGCATGGGTATGATTGTGGCTTGCCATGTCATGTATATGCAACAAAAGGACATGTCCTTGCCCCTGTATTTTAGATGACAGTTGTCATGCTATCCTACTGGCATACTGGATTTGTGTGTGGCATGTGCTTGGAATGCTGATGTAGTGTTGTGTTGTATAAATGTATCTCATACATATGGGTAGTCCTCCTTTACTGAATGCATATACTGCCAATATAACATTCATGTATACACTGTGGTAATGATAAGTTATTCAGTAACAATACAGAATGCCATCTTTGGCTTATGTTTAATTTCCACATTCATTCCTTATTCACACAAATTCACACATTTCAGCAAATGGTGTACATATTCAATAATTTATGTACATGTCTTTGTACATATTCTGATCCACAGGGCAACATTGTTGCACCTTGGAATTATGAGCAGTCACTGACTTCATATTAATGTGTTGTAATGGTGTTTACAGGACTGTCCTCTGCTGAGTAATAATCAGGGTCAGTGACATATAAACACAGGTGTTTACTCCATATGTTGTTTTACACTGGCATGACAGTATATGTGTATGTGATACCAATTCTTAGCTTGCTTACCTGTGTCGTTTAAAGTTAATATGATTGCACGACACTGTGTGTGTGATTTACATATGCCAAATTTTTTGATGTTGGCAATGCAGTCTGCCCATGTGACATAAACTGACCATTTGCTTCAATGTAGTTTGGGTTGACTTCAACACCACCCTATGTGGTGTACACATGTATTTGCGATGTGTCAACTTACATATTGTTGCCCTGCTTTATTGTTTGCCTAAAGAGAGTTAATATAATGTCTTCCTTGATGTGGGCCCATGCTGTCCACTTCCCTTCCGTCTTTGTAGGTTTGTCCTATATCTTGTACATATGTATGGTATATGTTCACCTTTGTTGGAATTTTTGTCCATTTTCATGTATTTGTTTTGTTATAATGTCAACATGTGCCAACTCTGTGGCCATTATACAGATGCAGGACATCTGCACACAAGTTGCTGGCTATTGCTTACAATATACCCTTGTTCTTGTTATACTTGTGTGTTACATTGTAACCAGTGTACATTGCTGAAATTCATTTACACAACCTGATATTGTTTATTTAGCAATAATGTTAGATTTGTGAACGTATATTATTATTACATGTCATTGGTGTGTGCATGTGTATTGACACTGCTTTCAAATAATTTCCTGCTGGCCGCTAAAGGTCATGCATATACGCCTACACCTGTGGGTTGCCTTTGACATGGCATATGTGTATGCACGTGCATTCCATTACACGTCTGTTTGAGTTGTGTATACCTACTTGTGTAGATAGCAGTCAGTTTACTGCTTTGCTCCAGTACTGCTGTTTGCTACTCTGCTTGGTTGTTTGCCTTTCAGATGCATGGTCGGAGGTTCTGTTCTGTCCTCTACTGGTATTATTCAGCATTCCAAGAGCTGCATTTGCTTATCTGTGATATTGCTTGGCTTACATTTGCACTGCTGACAGACTATTGGATATTACTTTATTTATCCAATGTGTACTGTGTTCCCTATTTATTTCCCTACATCACACAGCTACCATCAGTCATACACATCCAGGTATGATTGCCACACAGTTTGCAACATGTCATAATGTAATAGTGCATAAGTACATATGTATTTCTGCATTTGCATCTCCACCCTGTTTGTCAACTTTCCGTTGCCTGTCTTGTACAATTTGCCATATGTGTAAATTACCTGTTCTTACTGTTTATTTCCAACCTTTGACCATCATGTTTTGTGATATTTGGTATATGGGTATAGCTGTTATGAAAGCCTTATCCTCCTCTTTCCCTGTCTTTGCCTTTCCTTCTATTTCTAAAAAAATGGGGCCTATTCCCACAAAAAAATACCCATGCCCTTCTGACTATCCCTCAGATTTTACTATTCCAATTTAACTCTTGTCTGTCCCTGTTTTTCACCCATACCCCACATCTGATTTTCTATCTCTTATTTTCCTTGGGTGCGTACATTAACTGTGCTCCCCAAACATGTCCCGCATGCATTGTTAGGTACTGTTAACTGTGGCAATGTGGCTGTGATTGCCCTTTGCCTTTATTAATTTATTAGAAATTTTACAGATTTCATCAGAATCTGTAAGTGAGAGCTAGCATATTTTAATAATAAAGGACTTACAGAGAAATTCCATAGTTGTCTCTAAGCTTATTGTTGGAGATAAGTATTTACCAATTGTCAGACAGCTTAAACTGATAGTATTTCTGTAACTTTGCACAGAGCTGCTGGTGGCAACTCATTTTTTGGTGATTTATGTGAATTCCTGTAACTTTGTTAATGTACATTATACTTCTATGACATTTTTCATGACTTACACAGCAGCTGTGACTGATATACAGTGTGCCATTACTACTGAGAAACTCTGTTATGTACCAAACTATTCTATGTTTACTGACCCATATTTACATATTACAGGCTTATCCACAACGTTTGCGCTGATATCAGCACAATGCACCATATTCCTTGAACTTTATGGAATCCAGCTCATAGTTTTAGCCAAAAAAGGGGAATTGTCAAAGGGAAGTTCATTTGCCTTTCTATACTTTCCTCAGATGATGACAATTTCCTGAAGTATTACACCTCATAGGAGATGTTCCATACCAGAGGTTATCATTTGGAATTATTGATTGACCAAATGAGGTATGTCTGTGGCAACAGGACAACTAGATTTGCCCCTATTTTGCATGAACCTATCACTAAAACCTCAGATTTGGCTGTAAATGTTTTTGGTAAGACAGTGATTTTTCCCAGTTCCAAACAAGCAAGTAAGGTACAGTTAATTATGGACAAACGAAGGAGCTTGCTGTTGGGTATTTGGCCTGAAATGATAAATGTGGATACTCAGCCCTGGTTTGTTTAAGTCCCTAGTATCCCATGCGACCATAGAAATAACTCGTAACAAAGCAGAGAAATCCATGTAGTCAATGGCACTGTCACAGACAAAAATCTCACTGCACAAGATAAAGCCAAGAACTTAAAACTGAAAGCAATAGCAATTTATTCAAAAATAAATAAAAACATTGAGTGCTTTCATCCCATTAACCTCGTGACTTCATCAGAACATCTCATAAATTAAAAATAC
This sequence comes from Protopterus annectens, assembly GCF_019279795.1. Lineage (NCBI taxonomy): Eukaryota > Metazoa > Chordata > Ceratodontiformes > Protopteridae > Protopterus > Protopterus annectens. Next base: position 215,174,286 of record NC_056746.1, on the reverse strand, counting down.
AACTATTTAAATACCATTCCATACAATATAATTGGTCCTTCAGTAATTAGTTAATTAATTCAACATTTTTGAACATGAACAAGACCCTCACTAACACTCTTTAAGAGAAGCCTTGACGAGTGGATGGGTAACAGAAAATACACCCCTGGGATCACTTCATTGGCTCTGCTTGACAGAGGCTCAGTTAATTAATCAATGGGGAGGTGAAAGCCGACACACTATGGCTAGGCTTATAAATGCCTTCGGGCAGATAGCCTAGTACCTACCTATGAACCTATGAACCTATAAGATAATTTAAAACATTAAAAATCAATAAAAACTTTTTGTCTACCACTATCACTCTATACCAATTCATATCAATTTGCAAAGATAAAAACAGTAGAAACTTAATTTAAAACTTCCTCATAACTTGGCAGCCCTCATTTTTAACACAGGATAAATTGAAATTTGTTCATTTAAACCAGGTGGAGTGGTAGTATCCAACCGAATTTGCCACACTAATTACCTGTAATCAATTTGATTTTCCCACTGTCCACCTCTAATGTCCAGGCTAACTGTTTCCAAAATTCCAGATACAATTTTGGTAAAACCTTGACAGGCTTGAGAATGTTTAAATAGGCATTATTCACATTTCCTTTCCTAATATCATACAAGTGTTCATATACTCATTTAACTAACTTCCTTTCTGTTTTGCCCACATGAAATGCCTGACACTGTTCACAGATGGCCGTATATACGAGCCCCTTAGTTTCATAGTTTCCCTTTACAAAGACTACTTTAGTAGTGAAGCAGTTACTCAACACAACAGTTTCCTGCGTGACAATATATGAACAGTAGTTGCAGTTCCACATTTCTTTGTTCCTACTTGTATTTCCACTTTGTCACATTCAAATACTTTCTTAAAATTACTATCAGCCTTGTATATAGATTGTGGCCCGTTTCCTACTGTTCGGAATACTTTGTCTATTTTCAGTATAGACCAGCTCTTGTTAATAATACTCTTCACCAAAGAACAAGAAGGAGACTATGGCAGGTCTGCTAGATGTAGTGAGCAAGGAGAAGAAGAAGAGCTGAGAGCAACTGATGGTCATTTGCAGGGAAGAAAACAATAATATGAAAAGTAGAGATCTAATCATAGACGAGAGATGCAGTACATACAAGTGAAATACTGTGAAGGTTTTTATAGTTTTTCCTGGTGTTAGTGAGCAGCAGCAGAGCCAGTAACATATAAGATAAATATGCTGTCCTGATAAATATGGATATGCCCCCACAGTAGTCCAGAATTAATGGCAGGTTCAGTACCCACTTACATTTATCATTGTGGGAAACCAAGTCTTAGTAACAACACAGCTATGAATGTCACTGAGAGTGAGGCACGCCTGAAGTGCAGACGTTTTGTTGTTTAACCTCCTAATAATGAGCAGAACAATCTTGATTTTTGTTTGATTTGGAATTTGCCTGGTTGCATGCCCATGATATATATGAATATTGCTTAAAACAGGCTGTTTCAGGGGGTCCAGCCAGTACACAAAGCCCATGTAATGAGAAGTACAGGCCATCCCTAACAATGGAGGATGGACTACAGACCCATGTGGTCCCATGCATAATCACACTGTATTTCCCTAAAATGATACCAGTTAACAAGCAAATCAGTGTAACCAATTATTTCTCTTAACTTAAGGATCATTCCTGGTGAGGAAACAATATTCCTCAGTGATACTGCTTTACCTTACTAGAAGACATAGTTGGTGAGCTCAGTTGTGTATCTCATTGCATCTTCCTTAGCATAGAGTGCCTAAGGTCATGGACCTTCAGAAGGGGGAAAATAAGGTTATAGTCATGTTTAGGATGGTGATGGATCTTGAAAGCCCTTGCAGCATCCCTTATTCTTGCACCAGAGAGAAAATGGCCATAACTATCTACTTATCCTGTCTGGTCAGTGCAGTATAAATCACTCGGGCATTATCACATAAAACAAAGACTTTAATTTGAAGCAGGCTTATGTGACTTTACAGTCTCAGATGTGTAGTTGTGCTGATTATCTGTAGATGTAGACAGAGGTGCAGGTGTAGATACTAGAGTGTGTATAGAAACTAGTGTGGGTGTGAATACTATGGCTGGTGTAGATACTAGTGTGGGTATAGATATTACTGTGGGTGTAGATACTAGAGTGGGTATAGAAACTAGTTTGGGTGTGGATACTAAGGCTGGTGTAGATAACAGTGTGGTGTAGCTACTAGTGTGGGTGTGGATACTAGTAGGCTGGTGAAGATATTAGTATAGCTGTAGATACTAGAGTGGATGTAGATATTAGTGCAGGTATAGATAACAGGATACTAGTGTGGGTGTAGATACTAGTTTGGGTAGAGATACTAGTGCAGATGTAGGTATTACTCTGAATGTAGATACTAATGATGACATAGATGCTAGTTTGGCAAAGATACTAGTATATGATGACAGGCATTAAGTTACTTATATTACTTTATATTACTGATAAGGTTAAATGGGAGTGCTGTATTAGGGGCTGGATTTAAGATAAAATGCAGTATTAGGGTACTTGTTGTGTCTTTCGGCTTTTCCTGGTTAGGGGTTGCCACAGCGGAACTCTGGTCCACTAATGATTGGCAGTAGATTTTTACATGCCAAGTTGCCAGCTCTGACGCACAACCTTCAATGAAGGTACGCACATTCATGCATGTCTCCACACAGAAGATGCTCTAGCTGAGAATCGAACAGGACAACGTCATACTGTGACGCGACAATGCTACCGCAGCACCACCACTGATAGGGGTTAATTAAAGTAATGCAATAGAGAGTTATCATTAACATAAATTAAAATAACAGAGAATGGAATGGTGAGAGAACATTAAAAATAAGAAGAAAAGTAACTGACAATGTAGTAAATAGTTTTTAGCATACTGGTTAAAGCAGTGAGAATTAAAAAATAACAGAACAGAGTCTACTAACAGTATATTAGGACATAATTGGCAAGTAAAAATAGCAGAGACAAGATAGACAGTCTGAACAATAAATAAATAAATAAACAGAATAAACCATTGAAAAGTAATGCAATCTAAAAGTAGCAAAAAATCCACTAAAACAGTGTAAGGACAAAATAGTAAATATACAAAAAGGTGTGGTAGAATAACCATCAGCTGAGGCTTATCTTTTTGCTGGCTTGCAAGTGAGGTGGCTCAGAAGCAGAAAGTATAAAAATGACTTAATTGTGAGGATTTGGACATTAGAATAAGTATTAAGATGATAATTTCACTCCACAGGTTGTTTCATGATGTAATCAGGTTACAGCTGGCATAGAATTAATAGCTGGACAAAGGTAATCCATGATCAAATGATGAACCACAGGTATTATACAGATAAACAACTACAGTGCAGAGTAGCTTTCTTATATTGTAATCATATCCTTGGCAGGTAGACTTGAATAAGAGATTGTGTAAAAAAATAATCTTATCTTTCTCATGTAGGCATGGATCTCACAGAGGGCAGAAAAAACTTCTCCAGGTACTAGGGAAGTAGTACTTGATTGAATATGGCATAGAAAAGATTATGTACAGTGATGGTGGGATTGGTGGATATTTGCTAAACTAGACTGTGGAATGCTGCATAGTCCACAGCTCAGCCAGGAAGAGTGACAAATGGTGCAACTGTTGAAATTAAAAAATCCAGGGCACCCATGTGAAATGGAAGTCAGTTGGTGAAGATTCAAGTGGAATCTACCATTCTTGAACAGTTGCCTGGAATAAAGAATTTTGCCCTTTCTCACTCAAAACAAACAAACAAACAAACAAACAAACAAACAAACAAACAAACAAACAAACAAACAAACACTAAAGGAAGATCCAGGTGGACAACTCACACATGACTATTCACAAAGTGCAGTGTACTGTAGCCCCAGGTAGGAAAAATACATTCATTTCACTGCTACCACATTCATCTCATTCTGTTCCTGGTGATCAAACCCAGGTATGTCCAACACCCCTTGTTAATTTAATATCTCTGTTGCCATCACTTCTGCCTCATCTATTTCACACTTTACAAGGCTTTCTCCTTCTTTGATCAAGAATCAGGGACAAAAATAAAAGTGATGCATGGGGGCAAAGGCCCAAAATTGGCATACCTTTTTAAATATTACAGTTATTCACTTATAAAGTTAAAAGGACAACATGTTTTGCATCAACTGAATTTTCTGAAGAAAAGTATGAACATTTGAATTTCTATTATTATTAACTGACTGTAGTTCTCAGAGATTTACAAGAAAATCAAAACTTTTTAGAGAGATCAAGCAAAAATATGAGGCAAAAGCAGGGACATATGAGAGCTATGTATATGATTTTCTCCTGTCCAAGTACAAAGCTTTGCATTTCTCTGAAATGAACTTCATTTGCCATTGTTTTGCCTATAAATTAACTTTTCCAAACCCTTCCTTAGTCTGTTTCCCCTAGTTTTTCATTGAAGTACTTATCTGTGTATTGTCAGCAAAGACACTGACCTTATGCCCTTTTCCTCAGATATACTCGAAATGAACATATTGATGAATACCAGTCCAAGAACCCGACACTAAAAAATAGCATTCCCATAGTCTGCTTTGGATAACCCTCTTTCTGAGAACAGAGTGATGTCCTACTTTGCCACATGTAGCTACTATAGCATTTGGGATAAAGACATTAACCTGACATGAAATACTGAATTTCTCAAGAAGCATAAATGCTAAGTTGCATACTTTTGCAAAGAATTTGTTCTTTATACACTTTGCACATACTTTGCTCAGGGCTGGATGTTTCCTTTCCTTTAAGAGACTACTATACCATAAAGTATCAGAAAAGGCTACACCTTAACTAATGAAGTCAATGTGAAAAAGCTAGAGTCAACAGAAAAAATATAAACCAAGAAATAATAAAAAAATATTAACTGATGCAGGAGCCTCAATGGAAATAAAGTAAGAGGCCAAATCCAGAGATGAAGAAATTTAATATAGATTTGAAAAGTGATATTTTGTTTGCTTACTTTCCATTTGCACTTGAGTACGTGAACTGGTCTTACTTGGAGCCTTTACAGCCATGATGTTGCCCATAAGGGCAGATAACTACAGCACTTCTATAGATAGTTTACTTTATTCAATCAACCTATATTTTTTGTAAAGTGGGAGGAAACCAGCAGACTTTCTGGGGAGAATCCATGTAAGAGTGAGGAAAAAATGAAAAACTTCAAACAGACAGTGACTAGACATCAGGAGTAAACCCTGACCTGTGAGACAGAGATATAAGCCCATTAGCTACTGAAGTAAAAATAAAAAAGATGGTGACTAAACCACCCTTTTCAATGCTTTACAAGGGAGGAAGAAAGTACAGCTGTGTACACTTACCATAAATGTAGATGTTCAAATGTATTCACTGTTGCAGTCATCACCTGTGGGTTATCCCTGCTGTGGTAGCCCTCGGCCAGCCCGAATACCAGAGTCAATGTTTTTCTATGACAGCTGCTGTTGCTTGTGGACTGACATCAGGTAGTCAGTGCTATAAAGCAAGGCAGCTGATGCCATTACATCAGTTTTTCTTCCCTAACCAGTCAGAAGCCCAACGAAATATGGCAAAGTGGTCCTGGTGGTTAAAAAACACCCTAAGAAGCTTATGTTTCTCTAAGGAAAGAAGATATAAGGGGGAAGGAGGGAGGGAAATCAGGACTGCAGCAGTGAATATACTCAAACATCTATATTTATGGTAAATGTACACAACTGTACTATGTTCTTCGTGTATCACTGTTGCAGTCATCACCTGTGGGAAGATTCCTAAAGCTGAGGAGAGGGGTGGAAGGATTAGTTAAAGACCTAGGCAAGGGTAAGCAAGCCTTGCAGAATTGCAGAGGCAAACCCTGCCCTAGCCTTAGAGAAAAGATGAAGGTGGTAATGCTTTGTAAAGGTATGAACTGAGGTCCAAGTTGCAGCTTCCAAGATGTCCCTGGTGAGAACTCCTCTGAGGAATGATGTGGAAGCGGAGGCTGCCCTAGTGGAATGGGTATGAATAGACTTAGGGGGTTGGTTTCCCATATAATCTGTAGAAGAAATGGATACAGTGTGATATCCATTTGGAAATGGTTTGCTTGGAAATGGGCTTCCCCTCTGCCCCTGCGGCAAAGCTGACAAGAAGTTGGTCCATTTTCCTGAAAGGTTTAGTATGGTCCAGGTAGTATCTGAGCTGTCTGTGCATATCTAGTGAGTGCAGAATTATTTCCCCCCTGTTTTGAGGATTAAGGAAGAAGGTGGGTAGATGAATGGCCTAGTTGAGGGTCACATTAGTTACCACCTTGGGCATAAAGGAGGGGTTAGTCCTCAGGAAGACCCTGTCTGCATGGAAAATGATGAAGGGCTCAATGGCCATCAGTGCTTGAAGTTCTGGCACCATTCTGGCTGAGGTGATATATAGTAGGAAAGCAGTCTTCCAGGAGAGGTATTTCAGTTCTGCTGACCCAAATAACAGAAAACAATTTAAGGATATGAACTTTCTAACTAATACAGAAGAGATCAGAAGTCGTTTGTACATGGAAAAATGTATCTTTAGGTTTAGAAAAGACTTGTGGACAGTTAGTGGGATTTTTAGGGACTTAATAAAGAAAGATGACGCATTTATTAGAGCAGAAGAACAAAAATATTACAAATGCTGAAGGAGGCTGAGCTCCGGTACAACAATCTCATGTTTTGATATAAGGCGTCCCATTCTTTTAGATATAGATGCAAGGTCTATAGGATGTGATTCATAGGTTCATAGGTTCATAGGTTCATACTAGGCTATCTGCCCAAGGGCATTTATAAGCCTAGCCCATAGTTATGTGGCTTTCGCCACCCCTTTAGTTTGAATAAAAACTATGCCTATCATTTTTCTGTGCCTCTGTCAAGCAGTGACACTGAAGTAATCCCTGGGGTATATCTGCGATCTCCCATCCATTGGTCAAGATTCCTCTTGAACAAGGCCAGCGAGGTGCTCTGCCTCACATGTACCGGGATTTTGTTCCACAGCATAGGGAGTCTCTGGGTGATGAATCTGTCCCTCCAGCACGTTCTATTTATAACCGTGTCAAGGTTTAAGTCTCCGCCCTTGTGGTTCTGAGGGATCTAGATTTTTGAGGTGAAGCATATTCATCAAATCTGGGTTTGACATGGCCTTATATGTCAGGCACAGGTCACCTCTGAGCAAGCGGTATGAGACTGAATAAAGCTGGAGTTCTTTCAGTCGGGCAGCATAAGACATATTTTGAGACCCTTTATCCTTTTGGTGAGGAACTTTTGGGGCCTTTCAAGCTGCATCAGGTGTCTGGTCAGATACATTCGAGCAGGGCATTGTACTCAATCATAGGTCTAATGAGTGATGAGTACAGGGGACGATGACCTCCCTTGATCTAGATGTGAATCCCTTCATGATCAGGTGGGCGATATAGAAGGTTTTCCTAACTACTTTAGCAACATGAGTGTCAAGCGAAGACTACTGTCAACTTGGGTCCCCAGATCCCTGATGACTTTTTCTGTGCTCAGTGGATTGTCACCTATATGGTAGCTAGGGGTAACCTTGTTTTTCCCGAAGGGTATGACTATGCATTTTTGGCGTTTAACTTCAGGCCATGGCTCTGGCACCAGTTATCCGTTTCTGTGAGGCCCTTCTGGAGGATATCTGTGTCAGATGTGTTTTCGACTATGGCCCAGTTTGCAGTCATCTGCAAACTTTGTCAGCCATAACCCTCCTGTGTTTGCTTGTACTTCAGAAAAGTAGATGCCGAACAAGAGTGGACCCAGGACTGAGCCCTGTGGGACACCACTTGTGACAGGCTTTGAGTCTGACATGGCTCCAGCAACTCTGACCCTGTGGGTTCTGTCGCTTAGCCAGTTTGCAACCCATCTTGTGATGTATGGGTTTACATTCAAGCTGATGAGTTTTTCGATGATACCTGAGTGGGGTATTGTGTCGAAGGCCTTTGCCAGGTCGAGGTAGGCTGTATGGACTGCCTTTCCCTCATCAATGGCCTTGGTGACTGTCTCGAAAAAGTCAACCAAGTTTAAGAGGCAGGATCTGCCTTTGACAAAGCCAAACTGGGTTGGATCCAAAGTCTGCAAGTTCCCTATGTCTTTATTTACGAGTTCCATTATGATCCTCTCCATGGCTTTGCAGATAAGGCTTGTCAAGCTAATGGGGCGGTAATTTCCAGGGTCTGTGGAGGCACTGCCCTTATGAAGTGGGACCACAGTCGCCGTGCGCCACTCCTTGGGTACGTATCCTGAGGTGAGGCTAAGATTAAACAGCTGTCCTAACTGTGGGTTTAATTCCTCGTTGAGTTCATGAAGCACACAGCCGGGGACACCATCCGGTCCCATGGATGCTGTGTTTTTTGCCTTAGTGAGGGCAGTTCTCACCTGGGCGTTGGAGATGTTTGGGGGCTACAATCCTCTGGAATAGATATCTCTCCTTTTGGGGGGGAGGGGGAGGGAGTTTGCACTGAACCTGTCAGCCAGTATGTTAGCAATGTGTGTAGGTTCAGTAATTTTCACATCATTTTGAACTAATTCTGAGCATATCTGGGAGTTTCCTCCTAGGTTTCTAACATAGCTAAAGAAGGCCTTATGATTGTCTTTAGAGTCCTTGGCGATTTTTCTCTCAAAATTTGCCTTGGATGATTTTATGAGAGCTCTTAGTTTTTTACTTATAATGATCAAAGGTGTCTTACCTTTCAAGGATTTTGCTCTATCTTGTAGTAGCTTCCTCCTTTTGTTGTAGAGCTTGTTTATGGCTGGGGTCCACCAGACTGGACGCTTGCCTTTGGTACAGAGAGTCTTAGTTTTGTTTGGGATTGCCTGATCCATGCAGTCCTGTAGGTGCTGGTAGAAGGCATTTGTAAGTGATTCAGCGGTTTGAGTAATGTTTACCACTGGCTCAGGGGCCTTAAAGGAGACCACACTAGTTTTTAGAAGTGTGAAATCGGCTTTTGAGAAGTTTTTCACTGTGGTCATTTTTGTTTCAGGTGGGGCGGGATGAGGACCTCCAGCGAGATTAGTTTATGATCTGATCTCACCAGTGAGGGGTATACTTCCGGTGTTGAACATTTTGATCCCATGTTCGTGATGATGAGATCAAGTATGTTTTCACCTCTTGTGGGGATGGTGACTAGTTGTTCCATGGCATTTGAGTTTATGAACTCCAGGAATCTTTGGGTTAGAGTGTTCGGGCTTGAGTAGTGTTCCCAGTCTATATTAGGGTAGTTGAAGTCACCTAGTATGATGGTGTTTGGAGATACATTTATCCCTCCAATGTTTTCAGGAAGGCCATGTGAGGTTCCTGAGTTTGAGAGGGTGGCCTGTAACATGCTACAAATTGCAGAGCAGTCTTGCCTATGGTTAATTGCACCTGGATGGTCTCAGATGCATCGTGCGTTGCCACCAACCTTGAGGTGTGGGTGTCCTTTATGAATATGCACACCCCCTCCTTTCTTGGTGTTGTCCGGATTTTGGGGCCGGAGCATTATGATATGAGGTGAAACCTGTTAGTGCTGGGGTGCTCTCAGGAGCCTTGAACCAGGTTTCTGTCACAGCACAGACATCGATGTTCTCCATATTGAGAAGGGCCTCGAGTGCGTGCATCTTGAGATTGAGACTTCTGGCATTGAGCAGCATTACCCTTAGTTTTTTTCCTTTTTGGTGTTCTAGGGTGGTAGGTTTAGAATTTGAGCCTTGCCTAAAAAGGCACTATGGGGGTGGCAAGAGCCTTTGCCAATATCCGGAAGCCCAGGGGTGACAGGTGCAAGCCGTCCCTTGCGATGCAGCGTGGCTTGTCCAGCATGTCATCCCAGGCAGACAGACATTGGATCCCCTTTGAATGACACCAGAATTTAAGCCAATTATTAAAGCTGATCATCTTATCACTGTATTGTGGCATCATTCTAGGTGAAGGTAGGATACTGCTCAAGGTCAGGGTCATACCTGCCTGGGCTACATAATCAGAGAGCTCCTCAACGTCCCTTTTCATGTAGTCCAAGGAGGTACGTCTCAGGTCGTTGACACCAGCGTGGACAATGACTGAGTCGTACTTGTACCTGCTGTTGAGAGACCTGAGTGCTTGCGTTATGTGGCGGATTCTAGCGCCCGACAGGCAGCTTACTGTGACCTTCTCCTTACTCAGTCTGGTGAGCGGGACGTCAGTGTATCTGACTATGGAATCACCAATGACAAGTGTGTCTGGCATTTTGTTTGGCCTTAAGGGCTGTGACTGTTTGACACTCTGACTGTGTGGTCTATGTGTTGCATGTGTTGGGTCGTGAGGTGGTAGTTGTTTGGGTGTCTGCTTTGGTGGCCTCTGCTGTTTTGGTAAATGTTTGACCAGAGCCTCCGAGTATGTCTTTGTGTGAGTATGTGTATGATTTGAAGTTGTGATGGTACCATGTGTGACTGGGTATGTATTGTGTGTGGTTGCCTTCTCCTCCTGTCTGGTCTTGCCAGTCCTATGTTGAGAGAGCTCAGCCTCCAGTTTGGCCATATAGTTGCATCTCTCGCATGTATTTGTGTTTTGTGGGAGAAGGAGAGGATTGTCTGTGTACATGAGGCAATTGTAACATTGCCTCAATATTCCCAGGTTCACCAGTTGAGCTGGAGAGGACACTAGCAACTGATCCCTCGACATACTAGAAGTAGTAGATAAAGAACTTTCAAAGGACTCCGGAAGTGGGTTTTGGGCTGGTGGGGTACTATCTATAATAAGAGTGCTTTATCAAGGTGCAAGTACTGTAGGAGTAAGTGCTAGGCTTTACAGATAGAGAATAGTCTACTTGGGAATCAAGTAGAGATGAACTTTTCAGTTATAGGATATGCTGGTTAGATCAGCAGTACAGTTTAGCGTGTTTTATAGCAGGGGCTGAAGGGAGCTAGGAATTGGCCCAAAGCGACCAATGGACTACTAGTTTCTGGCTGAAACTTCACCAAATCGGACAAAAGGCGCTCAGTGCTTCCCACTCCCACTGGTAAGCAAAGAAACTTCCCTCCTTCCTAATAAGGCAATGGATCAGTAACAGGAACTAAAACAAAGCCCAGGGATCAGCAACTCTGAAACTGGACTACTCTAGTTCAGTAAAGTGGGAAAACAAGAGATTTTTTGTTTTATTACAGAGATAAGGAAAAAAACAGACAGTAAATGCTATAAATGCTGTAAATCGGCTAGCACTTTAGTGTGTAGCCTACAGAAACAATTTGCAACAATTAGTAACTTAAAGTGCAATAAACAGTGTAAAATGCAGAAATCACTTAAAGTAGCAGTAAAACAGGCGAAATGCAGTCGCTAGCTTAATAACAGTGGGAAAGCCACAAAAATACTTATATCTGGTAGAAAGTCACTCTTTTAGCTCTCTGCTGCTTGGATCACTCTGCAGGCCACCACGAGGATCTGTGCAGAGTTGGTACAAGCTGGAAAACACGTGTTTAGCGTGTTTTATAGCAGGGGCTGAAAGGAGCTAGGAATTGGCCCAAAACGACCAATAGACTACTAGTTTCTGGCTGAAACTTCACCAATTCGGACAAAAAGGCTGCTCAGTGCTTCCCACTCCCACTGGTAAGCAAAGAAACTTCCCTCCTTCCTAATAAGGCAATGGATCAGTAACAGGAACTAAAAACAAAGCCCAGGGATCAGCAACTCTGAAACTGGACTACTCTAGTTCAGTAAGGTGGGAAAACAAGAGATTTTTTTTTTTTTTTTTTTTTTTTTACAGAGACAAGGAAAAAATAACAGACAGTAAATGCTATAAATGCTTTTAAGTGGCTAGCACACTTGAGTGTGTTAGCCTACAGGTAAAATTAAGCAACAAATAACTTTTAAGAGTGCAAAACAGTTAATCAACACAAAAACAGTTTAAATAGAATGCAGAGCTGTATAAACAGGCTAAGATGCAGTCGCTAAGCAGTAAATATTCAAAAAGCCAGAAAAAATACTTAAATCGGTTATAGCAAATACAGTTATAACAAATGCTCTGAAATATACTGTATATTTCCAATATGTTTGAGAAGGACAGTCAGAACACAAGAAGGTTCAGGCGAAGAAGAAAAAAAAGTTTTGTTTTACTTTTTGAAAAGGTAAAAAGGAGGAACAGAAGGCCTTATCAAATGTTCTCTCTGTATTAAGAAGAATGAGCTAATGACACTAGACTGGGAGGTGTGTCACAGTAGGGGCGGGCAACTGCAAAGCCACCAAGTATAAGAGCAAGACACCAACAGGGAGGGAGGGTGGGACAAAATAGCCTAAGACAACAAGCTATGACAGTTTTAAGCAGAAAAAGATTTCTGAAGATTCTGAGTAGTCAAGGTGCTTTATATATATTAAATTATAAAAACAGTAATCTGTTAAAATAATCAAAAATACTTATATTTTGTAGCTCAGTTGGGGTCAAACAACTTCTCCAGCCTGCACCAAAGACCAGAACAACAACTTTTTTTTACAAGAACACAAAAGAACCAGCCCCCACTAGCCAAGAGATAATTACACAGAGTAAATGTTTCAGTTTATACAATAGCCTAAGACAACAAGCTATGACAGTTTTTAAACAGAAAAAGATTTCTGAAGATTCTGAATAGACAAAGTGCTTTATATATATTAAATTATAAAAACAGTAATCTGTTAAAATAATCAAAAAATACTTATATTTTGTAGCTCAGTTGCGGTCAAACAACTTCTCCAGCCTGCACCAAAGACCAGATGTATATGGCCATCAATGAGTCATTATACTTCGATGCTTTGTCAGAGATGGCATGCATCTGTCACCCCTGGGATTCCGGGTACTGGCTAAGGCTCTTGCCACCCCTATAGTACCTTTTTTAGGTAGTGTTCCAAAGACCAAAATTCCACCATAACAGCTACAAATAAATACAGTCTGAGGGTCATGCTGCTCAATGCTAGAATTCTAAATCTTAAGATGCACTCACTCAAAGCTCTCCTCAAAATGGAGAATGTCGACATCTGTGCTGCAATGGTGACCTGGCTTAAAGAGGCAGAAAGCACCCTTGGGCTCCCAGGCTACAACTCATTCCATACCTTTCAGCCCCAGAATACAGCCGGAAGCTCCAAAGGTGGTGGTGTCTCCATATTCTTAAAGTATATGCACACCTCTAGACTGGTAGTCCAACACAATGCATCCAAGATACTTCAGGTACAACTAACACTGGGTAAGACAGCGATACAAGTCCTAGCCTGCTACAGTACCCCAAACATGTCCCACTCCAAGTTCCTAAACACCCTAGAATCTATCAAGGTCTAATACAATACTCTCATACTGGGTGACTTCAACTACCATTCTATCAACTGGGAAAAACTATTGAAGTACCAATGTACAGGCTCAACGCTTTCTGGAATTTATCAACTCCAATGCCCTGGACAAGCACATTCTGACCCCCACTAGAGGAAGCAACATCCTCGAACTGGTTATCATCAACATAGGAGACTGTTGCTCCACACCTACAATCAATTGCTCCCTGGTTAAATCTGACCACAAACTGATCACCATGGAAATCTCCATCTCACCTACACCCCCTGATAAGGTGACCACCCTGAAAACCTTCTCTAAAGTTGACTTTGGGCCCTAAAAACAGAGGTGGCTAACTTTTCAGCACCCATGCCAATGGAAAATAGCTGCATGACTGCCGAATCATACACCAGTGCACTGTACGAGCATGTACACAAATGCATGGACCTTGCCATACCAAATAGAACTAAGAAGCTCTCCTCCAAAAAAAAGGAAGCCAATCTGGTGGTCCCCAGCCATCAATAAACTCTACAACAGAAGGAAGAAACTGTTGCAGAAAAAAATGAAGTCACAAGACTGGAAAACCTCCCTTATCAGTCTCAACAAAAAGCTGAGATCCCTTATCAAATCCTCTAAACCCAGCCATGAAGGCAGAATTGTGGCTGACATCAAAAGCAACCACAAAGCCTTCTATAGCTATATCAAAAACCTCAAAGGCAATGCCCAGATTTCCTCTGAGTTATTGCACAAGGGCACCTCCTATACTGAGCCAACAGATATAGACAACATACTGGCCAACAGATTCAGTGCCAACTTTACCCCTCCCCCCAAAGGGCCCTATCACAATACCAGACGAAAGCCTGGTACCCACCATTTCTGTGGTACAGGTAAAAGCTACATTGTCCAAAGCCAAGAATACAGCATCCATGGGACCTGATAATATCCCTGGCTGTATCCTACATGAGCTACAAAATGAAGTTGCACCACATCTGTGTGCCCTGTTCAATCACAGCCTTACCTCAGGCTATGTCCCTAATGAATGGCGCACTGTTACAGTCATCCTGCTCCATAAAGGGGGAACAACTACAGACCCTGGGAACTATTGCCCCATTAGCCTGACGAGTTTGGTATGCAATGCCAATCATGAGCGGACAGGTGATCTGCTGTGGTGACCCCTAACCGGGAAAAGCCGAAAGAAGAAGATTGTGCTACGATTCTTATCAGTTACGGTCAGTGGTACTGATTCAGGTTTTTGCATTTGTAAGTTAACATTTTATCTGAATTCCAATAATTTTAAAATCTAAGCTTTCACCATAAAAAGAATAAGCCTAACAATGAAACTGGAATAGGTATGAGCATGAAGAACTGTAAGTACCTCCTTAAATTTGGAGAAAAAGTTAGTTAACCATGCTCACTGGGAACCGTCAGCATTTTTGGCATGTAAAAATTCAGCTGCTTTCTGAATTATTTCAAGGTGACTATGGATGGTACTGGTGTTATCAGGAATAAATGAGAAGGACTCTGTTTTGATGAGCAAACGTATATCCCCTTTAGAAGGAAGGGTGAAATCAAATGAATGGACTCAGAGACAGAATTACCCAAGATCTCCAAGAGCTTAGACAACTTTCTAAGCTCCCTGAGATAGACTTCACCACCCTATAAGCACTTACAATACCTGCTCCAGAAATTACTCCATCACCAAGATCTATGTCAGCAAGCCCTTTAAAAGCAGTTTTTTGTATGGCATTATGATGAACTCAGGAAGCTCCTAGCCCTCCAGCTGGGTTAGGAATATTTTTAGTGTCTTCCTCTTTTGCAATAAACATTGTGGATCTTTCCTTCTGGTAAAACAGCTGTATGGAATAACAACTGTTGGAATAACGTGACCTATGTAACAAAAACCATACCAGTCTGCAGGTAACCAGGGATAAGCTTGATTTCCACAAATGTAGTAATATTCATGTAATGCTGTCATTCTGTACCCTCTATCATATTTTTTTTAGGTGAAATTGCAAGGACTCACCTCTAAATTTCAAAAGGAAGCCACATGTATATGTGCCACATGTATATGTGCCACATATATATGTGCCACATGTATATGTGCCTAATGAGTGATAGTGAAGAAAGTGAACAAAAATAATGATGACAGTAACATATTCCACTCTGTTGCTCCTAGACAGTACACTGCCCCCTACACAAGTTATAATAACCTTCTTTGTATACCTCTGAGGTCTGTGAGAAAAGTAAAAGAAGCAATGACCACACTGTCCCCTGCCTAAATACAAGCTATAGTGACCTCCTGTGTATACGTCTAAGGCTTGATTGTGATGAAAATTAAAGCAGTAATTAATACACAATCCCCAGTCCCCACATAACCTTCAGCAACTTTCTGCAAACACAGCTGAGCAAGGCTGGTTTAGAATGGGTGTAGTTGAGGGCAGAGGCTACTTTATACATTGTGGGGTGTGGGGGCCGCCAAAGTACTAATAGATATGTGTTTAAATGTTCTGTGATATATTTTTATGTCTTATTTTTGAAATATAATTACTTGTTAACTGCTTTTTTTAATTGTGTGTATATATATATATATATATATATATATATATATATATATATATATATATATATATATATATATATATATATATATATATATATATATATATATATATATATATATATATATATATATATATATATATATATATATATATATATATATATATATATATATATATACACACACACACACTCTGCACATTCTCCTTCACCTTCAGGGGAAAAGGGAGGAATTCCATTTCACCTGCTACATATTTCTGAGGTGCTGGCATTAACCAGAGAACATGGATATCTACACAGACACACACACACAGACAGGAAGCAATGAGTGCAAAGCTCTGTGAGATGGTAGTGCTACCCACTGTGAGATGGCAGTGCTACCCACTGTGAGATGGAAGTGCTACCCACTGTAAGATGGCAGTGCTACCCACTGTGTTACACTGACAATGAACAGCTGATTTCATACACCCTCATCCTGCCAAACCACCAAAGAAAGCCCCTATCTTCTGTAAGGTCTGCCTGTGATGGAAAGTGAAAGAAGATATGGTCAGCTTGTTACTTTTAAATAAACTGCAACCATTCATTATACTTGTGTGTGGAGGGGAGAGTCCCCCCCCCCACCCACAAACAAGCATAATGGCAATGCTGATGAAGTTTGTGCTAGAAAGTGAAGTAAATTATAACCAGCTTGTTATTTTACATTGCAATGTATACATATATGCATACACGCGTACGAGCGCACACACACACACACACACACACACACGCACGCACGCACACACACACACACACACACACACACACACACACACACACACACACACACAAAGCATAAGCCATAACAATACTAGTTTTGCATTTATTTCAGGAAATAGCAATACATTGTGCAATAGTAGTACTAACACACCATATCAGTGACTGCTGTTTAGCAGTTGTCTAACAGCAGCCGGGTAAGTCACTTTTAGTTAAATAATTTCAGAGTATGCATAACTGTCACTGTCCCTGATTTCACCTCATAGTTTTTGCTCTGTCCCTAGTATAAAGTTTGATTTGGTGGCAAATCATTCAGGATTATAGACAGACTTATTATTGTCCAAAAAAATGCGTGTTGATGCAAAATGTGTTCTTTTACCTTTTAAAGTAAATTAGAGTAATATTTAAAAAGTGCACCTGAGTTTGAACCTTTATGCTGCTATTATGTTTGGCTTCTTGAGCAAAGAAGTTGAGAGTTATAGTATCTAGTGTTCTGTCAGAATTTATAAAACTCCGGAAAGAGAAAAACACCCCTGAAGATCAGAAGTATCAGGTCTTCTTAAAATCCAAATCCAAGTTATGCACTAAGATTAGTCACATGGGGCTGTTGATCTCTTGTGCTTACTTCACTCATGTCTGTTCAGTGATCAGCTTTATCTTAACGGGGTCATGTCACAACCCTGTTTCAATTAAAGAGTGTAATTTGAAAATTAATGCAATGTTTTTCTCTCCACATTTTCCCCAAACAACAGTGGCTTTTTGGGGCAGCCCACACAGTCAGGGATGACTATGGCCCCCATCCTGCAATCACCTAAAGCTGGATATGATGTTAGGTTTAGCAGGACTTAACTAGGTCAAGAGCACTATGTCAGAGGTAAAATATTTAATGAAATTATGAAGCCTGTTACAACAAAACCACTGTTACTATAACCAGAGATGTCTTTGAATTTTAAAGGAGAATTGTTATTATTACCCACTGGTTTAGCTTTTATTATTGGTTTGACAGACATGTTATGAACTATCAAAATAAGATAACTTGTTGTGGTTGTGGGGCCATCAGGACCAGAGTTCCCCCAGTAATTGCAGGGTTCACTAATGCCTAAAGCCAACTGTGCAAACAGATATTGGCTATCTGGACATATTGGGATAGAAAGAAGGCAGATAAAATATTTATCACTGAGAAAGTTGTGGCATCCGATGAGATAGAACACAGCATCATTCCAGGATTAGGAACAACTGTAAATGGTACTACCACAGCATTCACTGCACGCGAGTCTTGTACAAATCTATCTGTACTATTTCATGTCTTCTTAACTGATAAAATAGGAATGTTACAAGGATTGCAACTTGGAACAATGATACTTGTTGTAACAAAGCAGAAATAGGTCTGTTTCCTTTTTCCACTTCTACTGACAAAGCATACTGAACTACCATAGGCAGGCACTCAGAAGGGTTTTCTTTAATGAGTCCTAACTCATTTTCATGGGTAGTCTTGAGCTGTAGAATGATTGCATTTAATTCCTCCATGCCAACATTTTCTTCATTCTGCTCTGATGTTACAATGGCAAAAAGGGTTCCCAGGGGTATTGGTATCAAGAGAGATAACAGTGGGTTCTACTTATGGCGGTCAATGATTTTCGTGCCATACTGGTAGCTGCCAAGTAGTTTTGTACACAGGAGGATTTCTTTCATTTTTACTGTGGTACCTAAACATCTGGTGAACTTGCTTGCTGTCCAGATAATGGGCATTCATTTCATAAATGCCCAGTTTGACCATAATTAAGTCAAGCATTTAAACATGGTGCATCTTGGGGTGACTGTGGTGAGACAGGAAGATAATTATTTTACTATTAATGTCCTAGGGATTCCTGAAAAATTGGAACCTGCCTCTTCCCCCACAATTGTTGTTTTTCCTTTCTCTCTCCTTGGCAGTTGGTATTGAACTGTTGAAGCTAGATATCTACTAAATTTTTCTTTTGTTCTTTTTGTTTCCTAAGTATGCTGTCTGCTACATATTGTGCCTGATTTACAATCTCATGAATACCTAAACTTAGCCAATTCAAACAAACCTCTTTAATCTGTTCCAATATAGGTGGTAACAAGCCCCCTACAAATACTGCTGACAACCCACTGGCTGCTATACCTTCTGTAGGATCTGGGTGCCCTGAGAAAGCGTCATATGCATTTATCATGAATTGTAAATATGCATTAATAAATTCATTCTCGTTTTGTAAAATAGCTCGGATTCTTGCCCAATTAGGGGTTGAGAGCATGGTGTAGTAATGGCTTTTAATTGTTTTTTAGCAGCTAGACTAGGAAATCAAGGTCCTGTCTCCCTGAACAACAAATTCATATAATTTTTATACCTTTCTTGATTAAAAGCAGCATTTTGCAACAATCCTAGAACAACTACTGACCAATTAAAAATGAACACTACAGCACTGATATTGCTAACTATGTCCTCCTGACTGCTTGTTTATGACTTTTCATATTAGGCATGAGTTCTGAATTTCATAATTGAACTTTCTACAGAAAGCATAATTTCTACATTTCTACCCTGTCAGCAATTACTAATATTAAACAGAAAGTAAATCATAAGATACATACCAAAAAACACTTAGGAATCCATCTTATAATGAAAAAATATTAAAATGAAATACACACACTAAAATGTTCCCTTCTCTGTACACCTCATCCTTTACAATAGTGTCATCATCTTAATTTATCATCCTCTACAAGCTTTTTAAACTTATTTAAATTTTGTAATTTTCTCCCAATAAAGCCCAAACATCTAAGATAAAAATGCCACATTGAAACCATTGGGGCAAATTAATCATTTTATCATCAACCATAACACAGTCTGAGTCTCATATTCAACTCCAGAGTATGGGACCCAAGTTCCCCTTATCTTTTTTACTTTAAATTTATCCCTCCACCCATGGACTATGTCTTCTTAATGTCTGACATCTTTGGTTTTATTCTAAGGCAATGAATAATAGCCATCTCAATTGGGAGTCATAATGGACGTGGATATAATGTTGTCCTAAAATATTGTCATTTTGCAGCTCCAGTGGTTTATAAAGATTGAAAAGTGCTACATCCCCCAGTTTTTTAGGTAAAACAAGTTTTTGTCTCCCAGTATGGAGATATTTTCCATCCCATCAAAGATTTGCCACCAGTCTTTGAAGTGTTTAAATATATATATATATATATATATATATATATATATATATATATATATATATATATATATATATGTATTTATAGAGAGAGAGGGAGAGAATTATATAATGTAGGAAGGTGTCTCAGCAAAAAAAAAAATATATTTTGGAAAAAAGTCTTTATAAACTAAATTTTCATAAGATATATACATTAATTTCTTCCTT
This sequence comes from Protopterus annectens, assembly GCF_019279795.1. NCBI lineage: Eukaryota > Metazoa > Chordata > Ceratodontiformes > Protopteridae > Protopterus > Protopterus annectens. The sequence goes on along the minus strand of NC_056746.1, from coordinate 215,154,316 downwards.
TTCCGGTTATATACTTTCCTTCTTAAATACACTAGAAGAGGTTTAGCATTTCTCCCTGAAACCTCTCTCTGTCATCTCTCTAGTCATATAAATGCCCTTGTAACAACATTCAAATACCAGGTTCCATGCCCAATTATTAAATAAGTTTGATGTTTGCCATGTACATACATTTAATAAGAAAATCATCATCTTTTATCTGTTTAAAGACATCCCAGATAGCCATGCAATAGTTTCGATTAGCTGAAAAATATGTGTAATGTTAACACTGGGTTGCAAAATCTGCAACATGCAGCTGTCAGCAAGCCATGCAGCAGTAAAATTAATACTCCCTGGAGTTCTCAAACTACAGTATGCCAATTCACTATGTATGAAAGTTATAAAAACGTCTATGACCCAGACAAATAATAAAGGGGATAGTGAGCTGCCAGAGAATGTGTGTCTGAGACACAAGCTCTTTGTCTGACTGAAATGATTTTGCTGCTGAATATGCTACAGCTTGGCTTTGTGGTATGAATCATTGTGTGCATGCATCACTGCAGTTTACAGTGTTTTAGTTAAAACTTCTACAGTACTGCAGACTTCTTTAATATCTTCAGTGATATCACCATTTTGGGCTGCGATTTTGGATTCCCTCTTGATCATGGCACACTCCAAACAACTGTAAATTATTTCTTACTCAGTTGGATGAGTTGCCGATCAGTGGTAACACAATGTTATAACACAGCTTCCTTTTCCAAATGACCACCTTTATACCACCACATTTCACATAATGTATATATTACCAGTCCATGTGCACGCCATTGCTCAAACCAAAAAAGACACTGTTTTAATGTGACAGAATATTGTACAATTAACATTTACCACAACATTAAAAGTAAAGATAAAGTTATGCATCTGGCAACTATTTTATGCCAAGATTACTTGACACACTGTTGGCAGTGCAGCCGTACCTCTGGTTAACATCCTATGGTTAAAATATAGCAGACAACTTCTCTTAAAAAAAGCAGAGAAACATTCTTTTAAATCATAAAACAATTTATGACAGAAAAAGTATATTATCACACTATCTCAAATCCACTGTACATCTCGTGCAATGCACACATTCACACAATTTCAAATGCAACCACTAATCAGTAAACACATGAGACTTTTTGCAGCCATTTGTCACTTAGCTCTTTCATAGATAGCACAGTGCAACCTGATAGGCCTGATTGTAAGAATGACTTATAATAGAGTACTGAATATAAGCACTGCAGTAAAACATGTCTAGTAATATGGTTCATAGGTTCATATTAAGCTAACTGCCCTTGTGAACCATTTTAAGCCAAGCCAATTATCCCTTGTGAGAATCAAACCCTGCACCTTGTGTTTGTAAGGCAAACACCTTAACCATTAGGCCACCCTGCCTTCAATAGTCAACCAATCAGAGCTGCAGCTCAAATCAGCGTAAATGAATGAATCTCAAACATTACAGGCAGTAGCATATTAGCTATCAATCTATCTATTCAAGAGTGTATCCTGTGCTGTTAATCACTTGGAGGAAACTATACCTGCATCTGTCATGTACTCTTTCCAGTGTACTAGCATCTAGAAATAGTTCAGTTAGCCACAAAACATATGAAAGTATGTTATACAGTTACTGAGGCCTTTTGTCTTGACAACACCACATTTGATGTTAATGAGGGCATAGTTTAGCTTTGGGATGAGGTACATGAGGCTGTAAGGATAATATGGAAGTCATTTTAAACCACTGATCTGATTCAGAAATATTATTGTGAGGTGGGCATGAGGTGTACAACTCGCAATAACCATTTCTGATATAGAGATAGTTCTACCGTGGTGCTTCAACAATACAATGTACAGCACCATGGTGGGTCAACAAATTGATAAGACTGTAGTATACTGAAATTAACTGGAAACAACTGAAATGACTCTGGAATGAATGTCTTTATTTGTTAATTACTCAAACTTGTGCTGAACAGGTCCCAGTCTCTCCTTTATGGACCACGTTTTTTATACTATTCAGAATGAATTTTGCACATGCTGTAGTTTGGTTAAGAATCTCCTGACTACTATCAGTTTAAACACTCTTCCTCCTGACTAGTATGGATATTTGACCTGACTTCTGTACTCAGGCTTGAGTGTCTATACTGCAAAGACCTTCTGCATATCAGTCCAAAAGCTAACTTACTGATTCAACTGACTGTATCTGAAGTACTTCCTAATAATACCAAAACCCTGTAATGTTTTGTATGCCTCTTTAGCCTTAGTTTCCAAGCCTTGTCTTGCAATCTATTCTTTATCTAGCATTCCATTGCAAGTACACATATCTTTCCCTTGAGAAAGGAACATTCTGTAGCCTCCTGTGAAAACTGTTATTTTTGCACATCTCACGTTTAGCCAGCAAGATTATCTTTTCCTTTCTACTGAACTTCCTGTCCCTGAAACTGAATGCGTACATGACTCAATATTTTCAGGTCTTTTACTCTACCTTAACATACTACAGAGAACTCACTAAGAATCTAACAGTGGTCTATCTCAATTATCATGCTAAGGGGTAATGAAGTATTCCAGGGAAAGGCATATGCTAAAACGTTAAGTGCTTTCCCATCAGGACTGTGACACCCCACCACTGGCAACAATAATCAAGGAACCTCAATCCTCACCACTAGCACCAGTGGGGGGCGTAC
>NC_056746.1:215084126-215146626 GCF_019279795.1 Protopterus annectens | reverse complement strand
CTAGTGAAGGCTTTTGACACAGGTAGTAATTAATACATTTTTAAAAGACTTGCCTCATGAGAATTTCATGATAACACTCTCAACTGATTCAGCAGATACCTAAATAGCTGTAAATTCAAACCAATTAGCCTACTCTAGTGAGATTATTACTGATAGAGGTTTGCTGTTAGGGATCCATACAAGGCCCACACTTTTATAGGGTCTATATTATATATTCAAAGCTTCAAAATTTCGAACCTCATATGTTCGACAACATATGAGCGAAACTTGAATCTTCGAATATATAATAAAAACCCTGCACCCCCCACACCCCCCTTCTTAAATATACCAACTCTGAGACCGCACTTCAGTGCAGAAAAGTGAAATTTTCCCATTCTGTGCATACAGAGCCTTTGCCTTTCACCTTCAAACTTTTCAAAGTTCGATCATATGATGTTGACCATATGACATTCAAACTTTGAAATGTTCGATAATTTAATAGGAACCCACTTTATAGCCTACATGTCTGCTCTCTATCATCATATCTCTCAGGCTCATTGTAGTTCAGCATATAGATGGAGCTGCACTACTGCACAAAAACACATCTCCTGTGACAGCACAAACCACATTACAAGAGGGATTCACCAGCTGTGAACAGTGCACTATGATATCACAAGCCATATTACCAGAAGGATTCACCAGATGTGAATACCGTACTGTGATAGCACAAACCACATTACAAGAGGGATTCACCAGCTGTGAACAGTGCACTATGATATCACAAGCCATATTACCAGAAGGATTCACCAGATGTGAATACCGTACTGTGATAGCACAAACCACATTACAAGAAGGATTCACCAGCTGTGAACAGTGCACTGTGATAGCACAAGCTACATTATAAGAGGAATTCACCAGCTGTGAACACCGCACTGTGATATCACAAGCCACATTACAAGAGGGATTCACCATCTGTGAACACTGCATTGAGATAGCACAAGCCACATTACCAGAGGGCTTCACCAGCTGTGAACACTGCACTGTGATATCACAAGCCAGATTACCAGAGGAATTCACCAGCTGTGAACACTGCACTGTGATAGCACAAACCACATTACAAGGGGGATTTACCAGCTGTGAACACTGCATTGTGATAGCACAGATGGCATTACAAGAGGGATTCACCAGCTGTAAACACTGCATTGCACTGCACTGTGATAGCACAAACCACATTACCAGAGGGATTCACCAGCTGTGAACACTACACTGTGATAGCACAAACCACATTACAAGAGGGATTCACCAGCTGTGAACACTGCACTGTGATAGTACAAGTCGCATTACAAGAGGGATTCACCAGTTGTGAACACTGCACTGTGATAGCACAAGTCACATTACAAGAGAGATTCACCAAATGTGAACACTGCACTGTGATAGGACAGACCACATTACAGGAGAGATTCAGCAGGTGTGAACAGTGTACTGTGATAGCACAAGCCACATTACAGGAGGGATTCACCAGCTGTGAACACTGCACTGTGATAGCACAAGCCACTTTACAAGAGGTATTTACCAGCTGTGAACACTGCACTGTGATAGCACAGGCCACATTACAAGAGAGATTCCAGTCACTGTAAACATGACACTGACGGAACAGGCCATATTACAAAAGGGATTTCCCAACTGTGAACACTGTCTATGACAGCCAGATTGTAAATCTTCAAAACACTGTCCACCTCAAAGTAAATTCACTCAGACATAAATCATATTGTGGCAATAAATGTATTCAGAATAGAATTAACAGCTTAGTGAACTACTGCAAAATAAATTCTGAAATAGCAGATTATAAAGACTAACCTAAATACAAAGAAAAAAGTACAGATGTGTAAAATCTTACCATAATAGTATATGTCCTTTTCTTCCCTGCTACAGCATTCTTTACATTTGGGATTCCCTGCCATTGGAAGCCTGACATCCAGCCAACATACCAAAGCCTACTGTTGCTATATAAGGTAAGCTGAACATCACATGTATGCTCCTTGCATAGCATAGGGCATAAAGGTGATATACAGATGTGCCATCCTCAGAAATGATTGCCCCACCAGGAGCAGCATTCTAAGGAAACCCAGGAGGTAACCAGTACATCCAGGAAGGTAAAGGACTAGGGGAAAGGAGGGAGTGAATGCTGCAACAGTGAAGGAAAGGACATTTACTGTTATGGTAAGATTTTACACAACTGTACTATGTCTTTACATTCACTTCTGCAGTATTATTTATGTTTGGGAGAGTGCCAAGCTCCGGAAGAAACTTGGGAAGTGGAAGGAGCAGTAGAGCCCTCTAGGAAGCCATGAAGAATATCCCTAGCGAAAGCAGCTGTAGCATCCAACTTATAGTGCATCAAGAATAGAATTAGTATCCAACCCTTTGAAAAAAAAAGCACCAGAAGTAGCTGCAGCTCTAGTAGAATGAGCCTTTACAGAAGAAGGAAGGCTCTTACCAAGAAAAGTATAACAAAAAGAAATAGCCTTTGAAATCCGAGAAGAAATAGTTTGCTTGGATACAGCTAATCCTAAGGACCTAGGATGAAAAGAAGCAAACAACTGATCAGATTTTCTCATAACCTTAGTCTTATCCAAATAAAATCTGAGTTGTGTATGCACATCCAAAGTATGCAGCACCCTCTGACTGCTAGTTTGCGGAGAGGGGAAAAAAAGTAAGCAAATGAATAGACTGATTAAGTGACAACCCATTTACTGCCTTAGGCATAAAAGAAGGATTACTATGCAAGGACACTCTGTCTTTATGAAATATCACAAAAGGACAAGCCATAAGGGCTTGAAGCTCAGACACCCTTATGGCAGAAGTAAGGGTCAAGAAAAGAACAGTCTTCCAAGAACAATATTACAAAGAAGCTGAAGCAGCAGGCCAAACAGAGCCTGAATCAACTTCTCCAAAAAAAAAAAAATTAAGATCCCAGAAAGGAGTAACAGGCTTCCTGTGAGGTCTCATATGAAGGATGCCTTTAAAGAACTGTTTAGCCTCAAATCTAAAAGCCAAAGGAGGAGATAAAGGCAGACAAGCTGACAGAGCTGATAAGTGGGCTTCAACAGAAGAATAGGCCAGACCAACATTGAGCAACTCACGTGAATAAGAGAGAACCAAAGGAACATCCACAATAAGTGGGTCCAGATTGCGTGACACCAAATAGAAAAGCTCTTTAATTTGTATAAGTAGGATTTCCTAGTAGTAGGTTTCCTGGCTTCCTGTAGAACCTTCAGCACATCCTCAGAAAAAAGGTGTCTATGTGGAATCAAAATCCTATCATCCACAGTGTCAGTTGAAGAGTAGACAGGTGGGGATGGATGAGAGATCCCTTGTCTTGTGTGAGTAGATCCACCCTGTGAGGTAAATTGTGATGATTTCCCTTGGCTTAATGCAGAAGTAGAGGGAACCAGTGCTGTCATAGCCAAAAGGGAGTCACCAACAAGATTTTGGGAGCATTCTGTTGAATTTTGAACAAGACTTTTGGAATGAGAGGAAAGGGAAGGAATGCATAAAGAAACATCCCCTTCCAAGAAAAGGATAGGGTATCTACCTTCCACACCAGAGGATCTGGGACTCTGGCACAAAATAGAGGAAGTTGTCTGTTCAGAGGGGAGGCAAATAGATGTACTTGAGGAGTACCCCACTGGTGGACAATGTCCAGTGTCTGCCAAAATATTTTGACCTGACGGGATATAAACTGCCTGAAGAGTCACTTGATACTTGACAGCAAGATCCCAATCCAGGAGTGCCATCCGACAAAGACGGTAAGATCTTCTTCCTACCTGTTTGTTTATATACCACATTGCTGTGATATTGTCTGTGAATGCCTTGAGAGATCCTGGAAAGAAAAGAGGATAAAAAGCCTGAAGAACCAGCATAAGAGCTTTCAACTCTTTGACACTGATGTATTCCTTCATCTCAAGAGGTGACCACACACCCTGTAAGCCAAATGCTGCTCCCCATCCCACCCCTGAAGCATCTGTGAACAACTCCTGAGAAGTAAGAGGATGATGAAAAGGGATCCCTGGATTTAGAGACAACTGCTGCATCTACCAGTGAAGTTCCTTCCTGAGCCAAGGAAGAAGAAGAACTACAAAGTCTGGAAGTTGTTCATGTTGATGCCAAACTGACTTCAGAAACCACTGAAACTTTGTCATGTGGAGTTTGGCCAGAGGGAGCATAGGAATGGTGGATTCCATGAAACCCAGCACTCTGAGTTACTCCCTGACTATAATAGAGTCCAGAGGAAGAAATGTTTGAAAAAAGGAGAATGAAAGCTATGGCCTTTGGAGGAGGAAGGGATGCCAGCATAAGCACCATCTGAATCCTGCGACCCAGAAAGACACGATCCTGAAAATGAGTTAGAGAAGACTAAATGAAATTTATTGTGAACCCCAGGCTTTGAAGAAGGGAGTTGGCAAAATGAAGATTTTGCAAAAGAATCTCTGGAGAAGATGCCTGAATAAACAGATCATCCAGATAAGTAAATATTTGAATTCCTTGAAGCCTCCAAAAGGCAATCACAGGAGCAAGGCATTTGGTGAATACTCTTGGGGCAGTAGAAAGGCCAGCGAGCAAAGCAGACAACTGAAAATGCCAGGAAGCAACTGAGAAATGCAAAAACTTCCTGAAAAAAGGATGGATCAGAATATGGAGATAAGGATCCTTGAGATCCAAAGACATCATATAGGCTTGAGGGAGTAAAAGAGGAAACAGAGTCTAAGGGACAACATCTGAAAGATGGGCACCTTCAGAAAACTGTTTAGATGAGAGAGGTCAAGAATTTGTTTCCAAGATTCCTATTTTGTGGGCACTAGAAACATTCTTGAGTAAAACCCCTTCCCCCTTTTGCGACACAGGCACCTCTTGAATAGTACCCTGAGACAAAAGATCTCAAAAAACCTCTGGGAAAAAAAGAAGTTGTTCCAGCTGAGGCTGAGGAATACCCATAAAAGGGGGATGGGATTTCTATACCATGTAGTACTCCTGGCGAATAATGGTCAGAACCCAAGAATCCTGAGTAATCTGAAACCAAACAGGAAGAGAAAGAGAAAGGCAAAGAGAAAGGGGAATGTGGCTGGGAAGAGAGAGAAAGGTCATACAGCACCTGGTTTATCAGGAAAAAAAAGGCTTCTGAGTCCCTGAAGTCTGAGTGGCTTCAGCAGGAGGAGCCCAATTGCCACTCTTTTTACCCTTAGTAGGAGGGCAAGATTGCCTGTGAACAAAGGCTGGTTTATTGGAGTAGTTCCTATGGAATTTAGGCACAGAAGAAACAAACACATGGTTAAACTCCTGTAAGGCCTTCCCCTTATCATAAAAGGATTTAAGAAAAACAGCAGCTGCTTCCCCAAACAAAAGTTTAGTATCAAGAGAAGCATCCATCAATTTAGCTTTAATATCATCAGGTAAAGGTTGAAGCCTAAGCCAAGAATACCTTCTCATCACTGAACCAAAAGCAGCAGCCCTAGAAGAGGCATCTGCTGCATCATAACTATAGCCAATAGAATGATGAACCACTTGAGAGAAAGTCCCTTACAAAGAAAGGGCAGAAGTTTTACCCTCAGAGTCAGCAAGATCAGAAATAAGCTGACAAGCCTTAGAAAGGAGATCCAACATATACCTGGACATATGGGTCTAATAATTAATAGCCCTAAATGCCAGAGTAGCTGAGGTATAGACCTTCTTAATTAAACTTTCCATGGTTCTGCTGTCTTTATCAGAAGGCAGTAACTTGGGCAAAGGAAGAAATTGAGAAGACATGTCAGAGGCTACCACACCACTGAGGGGTCAGCAGTAGGACATTTGTACAAAAAGTTGCAATCCTCAGGCATCCTACAAAACCTATCAGGCTTCTTGGGGGGGGGGACAGAGAATCAGAAGCTATAGAGGCATTAAAAAATAAGCACCCAACAAAGCAGCCAAAACAGGAGGAATAGCAGAAGGTATCAGCACTTCCAACTGTAGCAACACATAGTAGATGTCAGAGACCTGAGCACAATCCCATTTAAAAAGTTCCATCATTCTAGAAATTGTATCCCCAAAGGAAATTTCTTAGAAAGTGAGTATCTGCAATGTTAGATTCCTCCTCCTATGACCAACAGTCCAAAGGAGAAGGAATTTGGGCGGAATAAGCCAGGGATTCCTCATCAGAATCCGACTCATCCTCAGAAGAATCCTGTTCTTCCAAGATAATGTTATTTAGGTTCTTTTTCCTAATAAGTTATGCTAGTAAAAAGAAAAAAAGAACTTTCAATTATTACCTTAGGTTTAGATAAAGCATTTGAGTCTATAGGTTGGCCGTATTTATTTAAAGTACTCAAAGAATATGATTTCAGGCCCGATTTTATAGATTTAATAAGTAGATTATATGAGAATTCCATATCATACATTAAAATTGGTGCATTTCTGTTAGGGTCTTTTGACATTTTGAAAGGAACAAAACAAGGTTGCACATTATCACCTTTATTAATCGCCTTATCAATAGAACTTCTTGCTGACTACATAAGAACGAACCCCAAAATAAATGTTTTTCTTATTAATACAGATCATTGTTCCAAAATTCAACTCTTTGCTGATGATACTTTGTTAACAATCGGAGACATTGACTTCTCTATAGACTACATTGTATACTCATTGCAAGTTTTTGAAAAAAATCTCAGGTTTCAGATTTAACCATAACAAAACTTGAAACTTTATTATTAAATAAAAAATAAGTTTGGTTTTAAAAAGACATAATAAATTTAATTGGGTAAATGATAAGTTCAAATATCTTGGTATAATCATAAAATCCAAATGGAATGAATCCATAAAAATTAATTACAGAATTTTAGTTGACACTATAAAAAAACACTTGGAAAATTGGAATAAAATGTTTTTTTACTATGGAAGAAAGGCTATCATTGATAAAGATTATTATTCTACCAAAAATCTTATTTTTTACAAGTCTTAATTGCCTCTCCTTCAAAAAAACTAATTAAACAAGTAAATTCCATGTTGGTAAAATTTTTATGGCATCCTCAATAACCGAGGATAGGTTACACATTGCACTGCAAAAGTTGGGATGATGGAGAAATAGCTTTCTCAAATCTTGACCTATCTGCAGAATTGGTCATCCTTAATGTAGTAAGTGAATGGTTAAACTCTAACTACATCTCTAATTGGAAAAACATACATAAGACCATTCTATTTTCCAATAATAATATAGTTATGGATAATACCTTTTTCTCAGAAACTAACAACATATTTTAGCTGTTAAATACTTAATTTATAACATTAATAAAAATATCAACTTCACCCCTTTTGTGAATTATATTTTGAATAACTTTAAGAAAATAATGCATACTAACCATATCTTAAAGAACTTATTATTTGTAATGTTTCCTACTGCTTGTACAAAAGGATGCCTTGACTCTTTTAATATAAATAAAATAAAAGATATGGAAGAGAATGGACTGGAGTTTTGGCAGCAATTCTTAAATAATAATAATATACATGAGTCGAACTTCCTCATTGCCAGATATAAATCATAACAATTGGCTGAATATACAAATATTTAGAGAATATATTGCCAATGAGTTAATTTTTTTTTTAAATTCAAATACAAGACAACTTCCTAAAACATTAACTCTATTCTGTGAACTAAACACATTGAGCAATAACAATAGTATTTCATTGTCAAAGATTTATAAAATTTTAAGAGTTGAGCTCCGAGTTCCTGATGATTCCTTATGGAATTATTCAACAAAAGTTAATAAAAGAAGTTTCTCAGAGAGTGAAAAAGCTCTGATATTCAAGACAATTGATAATACTACATTGTCCCCTTCCTGAAAAATATTTACATGGAAGTTCATAGATAGGAGCTTTATTATTCCTCATAAAGTTGCCTTAATAGTAAAAAATATCACTAAATGTTGGAGATCTGATGAAATATTAGACGCTGACTGGGTACATATGTTGCTTGATTGTAAAATGATAGCCCCATTTTGGTCTGACTTTAGGAATTTTACCAAGGCATTGTAGTCGGACAAATGTGAATTATCGGATTCTTTATTGTTATTTAATGCAGCAGTACCAGCTTGTACCCCAAGAACTCAAGTCCATATTCTCTGGTCTCTTCTTGCAATTGCAAGAAAAAACATCACTTTAAATTGGAAATATAAAAAAAATCCTGTTGTTTAAACATTTTCATTCATTATCTAGGATTGTCTGTAATAGGGAAATACAAACTGTTATTTCAAGAGGTTCAGATGTTACTCATAAACAATTATCATGGTTATAACTTGAAAACCCTCTAGAGAAAATGTAATAATGTCTATGTTATTGCTTCTGTTATGGACCTTGTATATTGTTTTTGTTTATTCATGTTTAGAAATTTAATGTTTATTTGTTAAAGTGTATTCTTAATGAAAATTCAATAAAAATGTATTAAAAAAAGAAGAATCCTGTTCTCTGGGCCTTTTAAGGGGAGTGGAGGACCAAGGAGGAACTGGAATAAAAACCCCCTGAGGAGGTTTTAATGCCATTAAAGCATTAAACAAACACTGAGAAAAAGCCTGACACTCACTCTGTGGATCCCTAGGAGCTGGAGAGACATGTTTAGTTTTTTTGTTTCTTTTTAAAAGAACATTCACTCTATAAAACTTAGAAGGCTCTGACCCAGGATGGCATTCAATAGCAATAGTAGGAACTTCTTCACAAACTAGGATCTATGGAACACCCCTAGGCCCCTCGGAAATTATCAACCATGGCGCCACCTGAACGTCCGAAACAGATGCCTGCAAAACCTTATTGGACATGCTGTAAGTTGGATCTTCACTGGCCTCCAACCCAGTTGCAGCAGAGGAATCCAGCAACAAAGCTAGGTGAGCCTCTGGGTTCTCACTGACCTCGGGAGAAACACCTGGCATAGGCTGGACAGGGGAAGATTTTGGTCTTAATTTTTTCACCTTCCTCTTGCCTAACAGCTGACCCGCTGGGTGGAACGTTTCTTCGATTGTATCTTTAGAGAGAATCTAAAGGTGCTGGTTCTCAAGATACAAAGAAAGGGAAGAAAGCCTTCTACAAAGGGTTTTTGGTATGAAAGCCTGATAAATCGAGGTCATATGGTTGTGAGAAGCTCCTAGGCAAAAAAGACACTTATCATGGTGGTCTTTATGGGGAATCTGTTTCCTGCAACCCCTAACAGCAACAAAACAGCCAAGAAAAAACAAAACCCCAATAGGGTACTTATCTGCAGTGGCTTGGGTTTCAGCAAACAAGACATAGGCATTCACTGGAGAATTTAAATGCATTCAAACTGGTGGAAAAGGATGTAGGCAAACAGACCGATGATTGGGGAATGCGTTTGGATTGGTGGCAAAGAAGTTCAGAGGATGGTATGTACAGACATCACCTTTATGCTCTACACTATGTGAGGAGCATATGTGTGATGTTTGGCCCACCTTAAAGTAACAGTAGGCTTTGCTATGCTGGCCAGACGTCAGGCTTCCATTGGCAGAGAATCCCAAATGTAAAGAATACTGCAGCAGTGAATGTAAGGGCATCGGCACTTTCTCAGCTTAGGTGTTACATGTTGAAATATTGTACAATACTAATTCACTCAAACCCTAAACTGACAGAAAAATAATGCAATAATCTATTCTTTTTTTCATTGAATAACAGCTATAATGATTAAATTACTAAGCACATTTCTAATGATCTCTTGCTGTAGCACTCAGTAATTTTCCTCTACATAACAATACTCCATTTATTACAGAATATGCAATAAAAGCAATGTCAAAACACAATGGTAGGCTCCCTTATGTTTCTAACTTCTCTCCTATTTAAACAACATTCCATAATACTCTTTTGTTTATTAACATACAAAGCAGAGCTATGCTTTTTTATCTATATCTGCAATATGCAGTTGTGGCATGATGCTTGTAGTAATTGGTTGTTTTGGACCATTTCTAGCTCTTTTGAAGTTCCCTGTTTAAAATCCGCCTCTGAGCATTTTTTCTGGCTATACTACTCAGAAACAGCTCCTCGTGGTCCTGCAGAGTGGTCCTAGCAGCAGAGAACTGAGAAAAAGCGACTACTTTCCTGATTTAAGTATTTTTTGTTGTTTTTTTACCTGAAATACCTTTTCTTGCTTACTTTGAACAAGCTTAACCTGTTTTTTAACTGTTTGTTGCATTATATATTATCTGCACTTAAAGTTTCATTTAGTCAAAAATTGGTCGAAAGTTGTTTGTTGTTTGTTAAATTTAACTGTTGAGGCTGCCCACTAAAGTGTGCTAGCCTGTGTAACTGATTTATTACTGTTTCCTGCATTTCTGTGTGCTTTCTCTCTCAAAAACAAAAAAAATCATTGTTTTCCTGCCTCTCCTCGACTAGTTTAGACCAGTATACAGGCTTTGCTGTATTCTGGGCTGTGGTGTAGTTCCTGTGTTGTCCATTGCCTTACTTGGATAGAAGGAAGTTTCTTTGCTCACCAGTGGGAGTGGGGAGCCTTGAGCAGCCTATCTGTCCCTGAAGGAGTGACCTCAGCACAAGAGCTTGTAGTAATTGGTTGTTTTGGACCATTTCTAGCTCTTTTGAAGTTCCCTGTTTAAAATCCATGTTTGCACGGCTTTGCGCGTTTGTGCGCATAGCACAGTGCTGGTTAAACAAGGTTAAACTTTTTCTGGCTCCACCAAGTCTGCTCTTCAAATTTTCCCTTAAGAAAGCTCTACTCTTATAATAATCAGTCTACTCACTTTATTATAAGCCTAGCACTTGTTCTCAAAACCTCTCTTCTAAGTAAGCACTCGCTAACTAAAGTAAGCACTACATCCACCTACCGCCCCTGTGAGTACCCACTTCCCTTAAAGGCACAGCACTCCCTTATAATATTCTAGCATGTCGAGTGGTAGATTACTAGCATCCTCTCCGGTTCAGATGGTTAAGCTGGGAATCTTGAGACAATGCTACAATTGTCTCATGTACACATACAACCCTCTCCTCCTCCCAACAAACACAAATACATGTGAGAGATGCAACTATACAGCCAAACTGGAGGCTGAACTCTCTCAACTCAGGACTGGCAAGACCAGACAGGAGGAGAAGGTAACCACACACACACCAAACCCAGTCCCACATAGACCTACCACAACTGCAAACCAAACGCATAATAACACAAAGACATACTCGGAGGCTCTAACAAAAAACTTACCAAAACAACAGAGGCTCCCAAAGCAGACACCCAAAAATCCACCACCTCAAAACATAACACATGCAACACATACTTCAATAAATCAGTGTGTCAAACAATCACAGCCCTTAAGGCCAAACACCATGCCTGATACACTAGTAATAGGTGACTCTATAGACAGACACACTGACGTTCCACTTACTAGGCTGAACAAGGAGAGGGTAACGGTGAGCTGCCTATCGGGAGCTAGGATCCGCCACATAACACACGCACTCAGGTCACTCCAAAGCAAGTACAAATATGACTCCGTCATTGTCCATGCCGGCGTGAATGACCTGAGACGTACCTCCCTGGACTACATGAAAAGAGACATAGAGGGGCTCTCTGATTATGTAGCCCAGGCTGGTATGACCCTGACCCTGAGCAGCATCTTGCCCTCACCAAGAATGATGCCACAATACAAAGACAAGATGATCAGCTTTAATAATTGGCTCAAATACTGGTGTCATTCTAAGAGGATCCAATGTCTGTCTGCTTGGGATGACATGCTGGACAAGCCACGCTGCTTCGCAAGGGACAGCTTGCATCTGTCATCACCGGGCTTCCGGATATTGGCTAAGGCTCTTGCCACCCCCATAGTGCCTTTTTTAGGCAAGGCTCAAAAGACAAACCCACCTCCTTAGAAAACAAAAATGGAAAAAAACTAAGGGTAATGCTGCTCAATGCCAGAAGTCTAAATCTGAAGATGCAGGCTCTCGAAGCACTCCTCAGTATGGAGAGCATCGATGTCTGTGCAGTAACTGAAACCTGGTTCAAGGCTCCTGAGAGCACCCCAGCACTACCAGGCTATACCTCGTATCATGCTTTTCGTCCCAAAAACTCGGGCCAAACCAAAAGGGAGGGGAGTGTCCATATTCATCAAGGACACCCACACCTCCAGGTTAGTGGCAACACATGAAGCATCAGAGACCATCCAGGTGCAACTAACCGTAGGCAAAACTGCTATACAACTGGTAGCATGTTACAGACCACCCACCCAATCTCAGGAACCCCATTCAGCCTTCCTGAAGACATTGGAGGATATGAATGTCTCACCAAACACCATCATATTGGGAGACTTCAACTACCCTAACATAGACTCGGTGCATTATTCTAGCCCAAACACCCTAGCCCAAAGGTTCCTGGAATTCATAAATTCAAATGCAATGGAACAGCTAGTCACCTCTCCCACAAGGGGAGATAATATACTAGACCTGATCATCACAAACATGGGGACAAAGTGCTCCACACCGGAAGTATACCCCTCGCTGGTGAGATCTGACCACAAACTAATCACCCTGGATATACATATCCCACCTCCACCCCCAACACAAAAGACTACAGTGAAAAACTTCTCAAAAGCTGACTTTACACTTCTTAAAACTGAGATGGTATCCTTTAAGCCCACTGGGCCAGTGGAAACCACATCCCACAATGCAGAATCCTTCACAAATGCTTTCTACGGACATCTCCAAGAATGCATGGATCATGCAATCCCAAATAAAACCAAGACCCTCTCCACCAAGGGCAGGCGTCTTGTCTGGTGGACCCCAGCCATAAACAAATTGTATAACAAAAGAAGGAAGCTACTGCATGACAGAGCAAAATCCCATAAAGAGAAGGCATCTCTGATCAGCACTAGTAGAAAGCTACGTTCTCTCATAAAACATCCAAGGCCAACTTTGAGAGAAAAATCGCTATGGACACTAAAGATAACCACAAGGCCTTCTTCTGCTATGTTAGAAACCTGGGCGGAAACCCTCAGATATGTTCAGAGGTAGTTCACAATGACAAAAAATACACTGAACCCACAGATATTGCCAACATTCTGGCAGACAGGTTCAGTGCAAATTTCTCCCCTCCTTCACCCCCAAAAGAAGAAATACTTATCCCAGCTGAATGTAACCTCCCTGTCATCTCAGATGTCCAGGTGAGAACCGCCCTCAGCAAAGCTAAAAACACAGCATCAATGGGACCTGACGGTATCCCGGGTTGCGTGCTACGTGAACTCCAAGAGGAGCTAAACCCGCACATAAAAATGCTATTTAACCTTAGCCTTACTACAGGATATGTACCTGAACACTGGCGTACAGCAACAGTAGTCCCACCCCACAAAGGAGGCACCTCTACAGACCCTGGTAACTACCGCCCCATAAGCTTAACCAGCCTGGTCTGCAAAGCTATGGAAAGAATCATTATGGAACTAATAAACAGAGACATTGGGGACTTACAGACACTTGATCCCACCCAGTTCGGCTTTGCAAAGGGAAGATCCTGCCTTTTGAACCTGGTTGACTTTTTTGAAACAGTCAGTAGAGCCATTGACGAGGCAACGCAGTCCATACAGTCTACCTGGACTTGGCTAAAGCCTTCGACATAATACCCCACTCTGGCATCATAGACAAGCTCATCAGCTTAAATGTAAATCCATATGTCACAAGATGGGTTGCAAACTGGCTAAAGGATAGAACCCATAAAGTCAAAATCGCTGGAGCCATGTCAGACTCAAAGCCAGTCACAAGTGGTGTCCCACAGGGCTCTGTCCTGGGACCCCTCTTGTTCGGCATTTATTTCTCAGATGTGAAAGCAAACATGGGAGGGTTGTGGCTGACAAAGTTCGCAGATGACTGCAAACTAGGTGCCATAGTCGATACACCAGCTGACACATACATCCTACAGAAAGGCCTCACTGAAACGGACAACTGGTGCCATTGTCATGGCCTTAAACTAAATGCCAAAAAATGTATAGTCATCCCCTTTGGGAAAAACAAAGTACCCACAAATTATCACATAGACAGTAACCCACTGAGTACGGAAAAAGTAATCAGAGACCTGGGGACCCAAGTCGATAGTGACCTCTCATTTGACACCCACATTGCCAAAGTGGTTAGAAAGACTTTCTACCTTGCCCACCTTATCATGAAGGGATTCACATCCAGATCAAAGGAGGTCATTGTACCCCTATACTCCTCCCTTATCAAGCCCATGATTGAGTACAATGCCCCATTTGGTATGTACCTCACCTGGCACTTGCAACAGCTAGAGAGACCCCAAAAGTACCTCACCAAGAGGATCAAGGGTCTCCAACATATGTCATATGCTACCAGACTAAAGAAACTCCAGCTCTATTCAGTAGCATACTGCCTACTCAGAGGTGATCTGTGCCTGACGTACAAGGCCATGTCCAATCAGGAATTGATGGACATGCTCCACCTCAAAAAATCCAAATCCATCAGAACCACGAGAGTTAAAGATTTAAACCTCAGCACAAATATGAATAGGACATGCTGGAGGGACAGATTCATAACTCAGAGGCTTCCCATACTCTGGAACAGAATCCCAGTTCATGTTAGGCAGAGCCCCTCACTGACTCTCTTCAAGAGAAATCTTGACGAGTGGATGGGAGATTGTAGGTTTACCCCAGGGGTCATCTCTGTGTCACTATTAGACAGAGGCACAGTCAACTAATTCTATTATGTAAGGGGGTCTTCACTGTGTCACTACTAGACAGAGGCACAGTATTCTAAATCTATTCTGTACACTTTTGTACCATTACATGGGGTGGCGAAAGCCACATCACTATGGCTAGGCTTATAAATGCCCCAGGGCAGATAGCCTAGTACTAAACTATGAAACTATGAAACTATGTCTGAAACAATTCACACAGAACACAAGTATGTTTGCTGGTCTAGCTTCATCAGAAAGAATGTCTGACAGCTGTGCTTTACCTCTCTATATCTTGAAACAGATCACATTACAACAGGTATTCACCAGATGTAAACACTGTCCTGTGACAGAACTGGCCACTTTGCAAGATGGATTGACCAGCTGTGATCACTATCCTGTGAAAAGACAGGTCACATTACATGAGGGATTGACCAGCACTGAACAATGTCCTCTGATAGCACAGGACACATTATAAAAGAGATTCTACAAATCTAAACATTGACCTCTAATAGTACATGCTATATTATAAGAAGGATTCAACAACTCTGAACACTACCCTGTGACAGCACAAGCGTCATTACAAGAGTGGTTTACCAACTCTGAACACTGTCCTGTGACAACATATGCCACATTAAAAGAGGGATTCGCCAGCACTTTATACTGTCCTGTCATAGCACAGGCCACCCTTACAACAGGGATGACTATGTTTGAATACTCTACTTTGGAACAGGATACAGTACAAGAGAGTTTCACTGATTGTGAAAGCTATCCTGTGATAGCAAAGGCCACATTACTGGATGGATTCACTAACTGTGAATGCTGTCTTATGACAGCAGAGCCCACATTGCAAGAGTGATTCCCCAGCCATGAACACTGCCCTGTGACAGAATAATTCATTTTGAACAGTAATCAAACAACTGTGAACATTATCCTGTCATAGCATAGACCACCTTACAAGGGGCATTTACCAGTTGTTAAGGCCATCCTATGACAGGACAGCCACATTACAGGACAGATTCACACTGTCCTGGGAAAGCAAAGACCGCATTACAATGGGGTCTGAATGGAGAGATGATGAGTCAACAAGCAAAGGAGAGTAGTATTGCTGAAACTGAATTCATCCTAAAGTCTTGGTGAGTACCTTCATGAGGTGGACCCCGTTTTTCACAAAATCTCACCAAGATGACACTGATATATAGACTGTATTTTATATAGCATGTATCATGGACAGATGTTGGTCAAAAATTAAAAAAAAGATAGCTGGGTGCACAAGACCCAGGATAAAAAAGTGCTCAATTCTGGTAGGCACACTGGTACCACGAATGGAAAAAATGACACTGTAGAATCCTCAAAATACAGAAACATTCCTACAATAGGGCCAGGCTAAGGGGAAGGATGCCCCCCCCCCCGCCCTGTTGTAGGAGGAGGTAGCAGTCCACAAAATTCACAAAAACTGATAGGCCAAAGAATAGCCATAAAGATGATAGAGTGGACTACTGAGCATATTTTTATTTATTTTATTTTATTTTGCATTTGTTGACCGGGCTAGTCTAACTGGATACATGTCCATTTTCAGTAGAGGCCTGGGGAGAAAAGCTCCAAGACACATACAAAATTCAAAAAAGAAAGTTGCAACAAGCCAAATTAAAACAGCTGGTGATAATAAAATACTAGTACAGTACTCATCATGAGCAAGACAAAAACAGTAAAGTGTAATGTACAAGAGGTGTTACTATTTACATATATATATAAATTTATTTAAATTGCAATAACATGGTCATTTGGTTCCTAAAGGATAAGTCTATAAGGGTGAAGCGTATTCATTAGTGTAGAGGCAGAAAGTTAGTCAGGGTTAGTACAGGGGCATAACCAATGCGTTTTGAGAAATAGCTTTAGGTTCTGTTTAAAAAAGTGTTAGTGAAGACAGAGATACTAGTTCAGAGGGTAGAAGATTCCAGAGCTTTCCAACAGTATTAGAAAACAGAGAGTTTCCTGCCAAGTTATTGGATCTGCAAGTATTGATCAGCAGTTTGTTTGAGGATCATAGATTCTTAAGATTGTTGTACGGGGTAATGAGGCTAGCAAGTATTGGTGTGTTGGTGGGTTGATACATGATCTTATGGGCTATAGTAAGCTGGTGAAATTGAAGCTGGTTTAGAAACTCTAGCCATCCTAGTTGCTTTAAATTAAGACAGTGATGAGTTCTAAAAGGAGAGCAAGTGGCAAATCTAGCAATATTATTATAGGAAATTGCCAGTTTGTTAAGGTTGTTTTTAGAAAGATTAGTGTATATAGGTGAAGCATCGAGTAGAGTGGACATTAAGTGAGTTCTGGCTATAGTGGTCCTAGCTACTGGGGTAAGAAAAGGTTTGATTCTATAGATGGACCCCAATTTTTTGTTGACTGATTTTTTTTGTGCTATTTATATGAGTATCGAAGTTAAGGTTGTTACCTATTGTTATTCCTAAGAGTTTAGTGGTAGGGTCGGGGGATATGAGAGTGCCATTATTAGATATGAGTGTGAAATTTATTGGGGTGGATTTTCGGGTTGGAGTGAATAGTAACAGTTTAGTTTTTTGGGGGTTTAGGAAGAGGCAGCAGTTTAAAAACCATTGTTCAACTGTGTTAAATGCTTTTTGGGTAAGGGTCTGTAGTTCAGTTGGAGAAATGGCTGAACAAATTATAGTAGAGTCATCTGCGTACTGAATACAGGCGGCATGAGGAATTGCTGAGTGAAGGTCATTAATAAAGACTGAAAATAGGAGTGGGGCTAATATGGAACCCTGAGGAACACCAAGGGAGATGGGAAGGTGATTAGATAGATTATTATTCCATAGCACAGCCTGTTGTCTATTGTCTAGGTAAGATTTGAACCAATTTATGGCTAGGGGTACAAGTGAAAGGGACTTCAATATATTTAGAAGGAGCTGATGATAAATCATATCGAAAGCTTTAGATAAATCAGTAAAGACTGCGGAGGAAAGCATATTATTGTTATGGTTTTTGTTAATGCAGTCTGTGAAGGATAGCAGGGCAGTAGTAGTACTGTGGAAAGGTCTAAATCGATGTTGACAGTTGGCAAGTAAGTTATTTTGGAGTAGGTGGTTAAATAGTTGCTTATGGATGCATTTCTCCATTATTTTTGCTAGTGGAGATAGTAGAGCTATAGGACGATAGTTAGAGAAGTCATTGGAGTTCCCAGCTTTATGTAATGGGATGATATGAGACATTTTTCAGATAGATGGGATGGTTCCTTCATTTATGGTTCTGTTAACAAGAATGGAGATGGGATAGGCTATGGCTTTAACTCCTTTTTGCAGGTATTCTGCTGGAAGTTGGTCAGCTGAGGGGGTGGTAGGTTTTAGTTTTTAGAGAAGGGAGCAGATAAAGGAAGTAGAAACTGGGTGGAAGTGAAATGATGGAGGTTGGCTTGTAGTAGAAGTAGGCAGATTTGAGGTATCTGGAGATAGTTGGTTAGCTAGAGTTTGGATGGCATCTGTGAAGAAAAAATTGAAGGCATTGGCAGTCTGTGTGGGGTTCTCAGGATTAGGGTCTTGTGGGTTAGGTGTGATAGATTGCCCTGGGTGTAATAGTTTGTTAATGCTAGTCCAAAACTTTTGTGGTTTCTTTTGGTAGGTTTGCTGTAGTTGGAATTAAAAGTTTTTTGTCTAGGAGGATGGCTTTTTTGTATTATTTCTAAGTTGTCTAAATGTTTGATGATCTATAGTATTTTTAGTAGTACGCCATTTTACCCAGGATTTGTTTCTAAGAAAGATTTTTTGCCTGGTAGCATTTGTGAGCCAAGGGGCAGGTTTAGCTTTATTTCTAACAGAGCGAGTTGGGGCGTGGTGGTCAAGGATGGCTAAGAATGTGGAATTAAAGTATTCCACTGCTTCATTTAGTGGGAGGGATTTTAGTGGTGACCAATTACATTGCTTGAGTTCTGTCTGGAAAAGGTCAGAGTTAAATAGCTTTTTGGTGCGTATTGTCCTAAAAGTGTTTGGGTAAGATAGGTTGTTTTTTATGTCTCATAATAAAAGTTAGTGAGTGGTCACTTAAGTCATCTGGTAGGGTTCCTGTTTTATATGTTTGATGAGGAGTATTAGTAAGAATCCAGTCTAAGGTACTTTTTTAGTTATTAGATTTATTAATTCTGATGGGGGAGAAAATAGTTTGAGAGAAGCCATATAGATTAATATGGGCAGTAGGGTGAACATTACTACAGGAGTTCCAGTCAATATTAAACTCTGCTAAGACTATAGTTTCTTGTGGGAGATTAATAGAAAGCCAGTTAAGGATATTTTCAAATGTGTTAATGTTATTTCCAGGAGGTAGGTATATACAGATAATATATATGGATTTACATAAGTTGACTTGGAGTTTAGAAATGAGTATTTCAGCATTGCTGTCTGAGGGTGGTCTAAGGTTTGCAGTGCTAACTTGTAGCTCTGCTTTATATAAGATTACTACCCCTCTTCCCTTTTTGGCTGTGCGGTCCAGTCTAAGGATATTGTAACCTGGTGGAGTGACTTCATTGTCTTTCACTGTAGGTTTTATATAGGATGTCAAATAGGTGGACATCTAGGAGGGCATGGAAATGAGCAATTTTATTGTTGATGCTACGCATATTGATATGTGCTATAGACAGTGAGTTAGTAGGTTTGACAGGGGCTTGGGTACGAGTGTTGTTAGGGTTGCACTTATCAGTGGCAAGGGTGTTATTTGGGCCGGGGATAGGATGAATGTCCCCATCTAGTAGGGAGTGGAGGTATATTCTTTTTATGAGATAGTGAAGCTTACAATAGTAGTCAAGTAATTTTCTAATATTTAGATTGGTATACTTAATGTGTGCTAGTCTATGAAATTTGGCTTGAAGGTAGCAGGGTTTGGATGTAATGTTTATGAAAGTATGAGAGATAGCTAGTGTTGGAGATGAAGTGTGTTTGGAGGGGAAGAGAAGAGTGAGGTATAATGGTTGCTCATAGGAGGTTAGCAGATAGGTAATAGTTAGAGGAGGAAAGAGTGAGAACAAGAGTAATAGTTGTATTTGACGAGGAATGGGTGAAATAGTCATTATGTTGGATTAAAAAGAAAAAGGAGAATGGGAGATATGAAAGAAATGATGTCTTGTTACTATTATGCAAGAAGCCCAGATATCATGCCTTTGATCAAATGTTTTCTATTCTGCTATCTTCTTGTCTTACTTCTACCAAACGAAAATACCACAATAGTTTTTAGTTATATATCTAATGAGTTTCATATTACTGTCTGTAGTAAGGCTTAGGAAATGTAATGTTTTCTGTTTTACATTCCCCTTTTTGTAAATTCTGATTGTTGGCAACTGTCAAACTTTTTGTATATTGTTTGTAAATCTTTTAAATTTTTTTGTAATCCTTTTGTACTGATGTTATGGAGCTTTTCTCCCCGGGTCTCCACTGAAAATGAGCTACTTGCCCAGCCAGACTCTACCTGGTTAACAAATGTAAAATAAATAAATAAATAAATAAATTAATTAATTAATTAATTAATTAATTAATTAATTAATTAATGAAGAGAGAAATTAGAGGAAAGAAAAACACTTCCACAAAAAAACTGTCAGAAGCTTCAAATAAAAATTTGTCTTCATTAATACAAGAGATTTGTGAAAAACATTATATAGACCAAGAAACTTTGGTCTGTTTGGAAAAAGAAGTATCTGAGGAAGTGCAAAATGTAAACAATAAAACACAGAGATTTTTGAAAGGTATAAAAAAGAAATATGGACATGGGAAAGAAAGAGAGATTTTATATGGTGCAGTATTTATGCAAAGTCAAAAGCCAAATTAATCAATACAAAAAAGGCAGCCCAAAGATATTCTAAGAGAAAGACAGGCAAAAGCATCCAGATATGGAAAATTTCACAATAAAAAAATAATATCACAAAGAGGGAATGTAGAGAAAAATATTAGTGAAGTAGAAGTTAAAAAAATAGAAGTTGAAGTTATGGAGTGCCTGTGAAGAGAAACATTTAGTGTAGAAGGTCTGAAACAGATTACATCACAGCATGATGGAACGAGTCCCCAAAGTAAGGAGAAAGAGGAAGATCAGAAGACATCTGAAGAAGAAATATGGACATGGGAAAGAAAAAGAAATTTAATATGGTGTAATATTTATGCAAAGGAGAAAGCAAAACTTTCCAGTACAAAAAGAGCAGCACCAAAGATATTTGAGAGAAATACAGGCAAAAGAATCCACACATGGAAAACTTTACAATACAAAAAATAAGAAGACAAAGAGGAAAAGTAGAAAAGAAGATCAGTAATGGAGGAGTTAAAGAAATAGAAACTGGGGTTATGGAGTATTAGCAAGGTGAATGATTCAGTGTAGAAAATCTAACTCAGAAAAAACCACAGCAGGATAGAGCAATGGCATTCAAATTAAGGAGCAACCAGTGGAATGGGAAGCAAATGGTCAGTTGCCATATGAAGCTAGTTTGGAGCCTTCCACAGGAAACCAGTATAAATGTTCACTTGAAGCTGGACAGCAAGGAAAGGAACAGGAAACTGTGGCAAGTCTGACGCAGTCAGTGTTGAGGAGTGATAGGCCAGTGAGTTTCCATATGACAGAGGAACGGGTGACACAGGATGAAACTGAAGAGAATAAGCTACAGGAAGATGCTATAGAACTTTCTATAGAATGCTTGCAGGGAATGGAGAACAAAAATATGCCCTCAGTTTAGAGGAAAATGAGCTAAGAGAAAAGTTGGTTTATTTAATAGACATAGATAGACATATTAATATCAATGAAAGAAATAGACTACAGAAGGTCAATAAAACCCCAAAAGTTAGAAGTTTGATAAAACAAATGAACACAGTAATTAGGAATGTCCATAGAGATCCATGTGATATAACAGAAGTAAACAGGAGATATTACTGTACAGCTAAATTAATAACAGATACAATTCTACCACAAGAACACAGGGTAGTAAGGGAAAGAAAGGGGAAAAAATCAAATACCACCATGGTAGCATCAAATAGAGAAAACTATAAAGCAATTAAAACAAGAAGTGTCACTGTTAGAAGAGTATAGAAGAGGGAACAGATCAACAAAAATACTCCGAAAGATAGACATGATAAAAATAACACACAGTATCTCTGAACAGATCAGGATCTGTCATGCACTATTGCAAATAAACTAAAAATCTCAGCACAGGCAGAAAAAACATAGAAGATATGCAGATAAATATAAAGGAAAAGTACAAAATAAGCAATTTATTGATGTCCCAAAAAGTTCTTTAAAGAACTGGGAAAAAAAGGCAAAAGGAATTTAAAGACCACCAAAAAAAGACGAAATAGATACATTTTGCAGAAATATCTATGCAGATCATGTGGAACATAACAAAGATGCAGAATGGATAGAAGTAAAAGAGAAAATAAGAAGTTCAAATGTACAGGATATTGTTAAATAAAATAAGATTTCAATACACAGGAGGTTCAGGTTAAAAAGTTTACCAGTGTACACTAGGAGGCAAAAAACGTACAAATACAGAATTTTGTCTGACATGAAACAGGAAGCACACAATTTTATATAGGTTTAACATTTAAGCTATGCCCACCTTACTGACATGATATGTCACAGGGCATCTACATCACTTTAGCTTACAGTCTTCTATTCATAAAACTGTTGATGCTGTATATTTAAAAAAAACTTTTCCTCTAGATACAATACGGCCTTGCTATCCAGATGGTCAGACATAATGTCTTTCTGTAAAGTTACTGCTTCAAGGTTTCATATCAGTTCAAATACAATAGCAGATTCAGTCTTTTAATACACGTCGTTGTTCTCTGTTACACTTTCTCACACAGCTGCGTGCTATCTCAGTAATACATATACAAGGCCAAATCATTCCAACAGGAAAGAACAGAAGATTTAATTATTTCACACATTTAATTTCCTGACCCAGCAGATAATCACTTGTGAAAAGCATAAACATTAAAACTTGCTAAGCTAGCATTCTGCCAGGGTCAAAGGTTAGCTTTGCTTCAAGCCACACTGCAGTTTCAAAACTACTTACATTTACACATGAATTAATCCTTACTGTTATACGATTAATAGAATAAAATGCATTATATACTACTTTGCTTTTAAACTAGCATTTCTCATATATTCAAATACACATTTTTCTAACATTTTCCCCTATTAATACTTTTTATTCTATTTTGAAGTATGCATAGTGTCATTTCATCTCCTAACCTTTTCCACTTAGGATTTTCAGCTAGGTGAGTCATTCAATCTATACTTCAGAAAAAATGTCATCTGAGATCAATCTTTCAATCTCAATATCTTGGTACAAAGTTTCAGTAACAGATACATCAATAAAATATTTGATTAATCTTTTCATGCAGGGAATTCCACAGCAAACACATGCTCCTATTAGGAGTATACCCACACAAATGGCAATCAGAATATTCATTAGGATGGAACCCCATCCCCCCAAATAGATTCTGGAAAAAGTCCGTCAGTGGGTTTGGGCCTGGTTCAGTCATGGCTGAAACTTGCTGAATTACCTCTAGGTGGTTATTGATCTCATGACGATTGTCAGGAATATAAGCACAGCATTCTTCTTTGATAAGCGCGCACGTACCACCTCTCGCCGCTAGGGTGAAGTCAAGAGCCATCTGATTTTGTAACACAACAGTTCTCATTGCATTCAGTTCATCAGTCACCAGTTCTAGGGCAGAAAAAGTTGCATTACTCATTACTTCGAGAAGTTTCGACAACTTCCTCAGCTCCCAGATCGATTTGACTGCTCCATAGGCTGGGAATATTCCTGCCTAAGATATAACACTGTCACTCAAGTCCATATGAGTCAATTTGCTTTTGTCTTTCACGGCATTATGATCTTTCCAGCCAGCTTCAATCTTTCCGACTGGATTCACAGGTTTTTCAACTGGACCTTCAGGCTTTCGAGCTGCTTCTCTCACATTTCATATCTTACCCAAAGGTAATTCTGCAGTATGTCTTATTGCCGGAACCAAATAACCCAAAAAACAACTGCCAGATTAATTCTCAGGTAACCATTTATATGCCTTTTTCCCACAAATAAAATAACAGTTTTCTACTTTAGTACTAATACACATCAGCCCTGCATGAAACATTTTCTGATCTATAACTGACAATTGTTTAAACAAAACTGGATTTTTGCGAATGTCATTCATAGTTGTTTTCAATGAGTTCAAATACGAGTCATAATTAGTATTGCAAAAAGTATTGCCATTACCATTCTTAATATAACATCGGTAAGATATGGTTATATTACAATTGCTCCAGCCCACCTGAAGGGTGTCATTTTTATAAAAGCATACAACTCCTTTTTGTGTGACAGGTAAAAATAAAGCTATTTTGTCCTGTGATCTCACAGTTCCTGTATCGAAAAGTAAATTCTCCCAAGTCTCATTTATCCCCAAAGGGACAGCGGACACTATCAGTCCTCCATATGCTGTTGGTATAGCTGTACAAACCCAGCAATTTGAAATGTTCATAGTCTCTGCATATACACGTTTCATGGCTAGGTATGTGTTAAAATTTGGATGCCAGTCTATAGACATTTCATCATGTCTTCCCACTTTCACTTGTGTGGTTGTGTGTAGGATAAACCACAACAAGAGGAAAATTGTCACAATTACAGTCAATAAATGTACACTCAACAAAATGATTATGCAACATCTCTGGGGTTGTTCTAAATTTCTATTCGCTTTGTTTTTGGCCATCTCGGTCTGGTTGTGTATCAGTCACAAAGTTTTTTTCAAGTTGAAAATTCTTTACCGGTTTACAATGCGTCAAATGAACCCAGGACGTCCTCTCGGCCACTCTAACTGCAGTAGGCGTTGCCAACAGAACCTGGTACGGTCCCTCCCACTTTGGACTCGCCCAATTCTTCCTTTTCGTCACTTTCAGCCAAACCCACGACCCTGGGGCCAAGACTGCTTCCACCGGTCTGGTCTGTTCCTTATCTGAAAAAGAGTTAAACTGCAAAACAGATTTATTTGTTAACAGTTTCCTCATATAACTAGCTAATGAACTGTCAGCCTCTTGCTCTGCAGGCATGAGAGCTTTCCACTGAGGCACATAATATGCTCTCCCAAAAACCATTTCAAAGGGAGTCAAACCCTTTACATTTGGAACTGTTCTCATACTCAGCAGTGCTAAAGGCAGACAGTATATCCAATTCTTTTGGGTCTCCTCTACTAGCTTCATAAGTTTACCTTTTATGGTACCATTGTACCTTTCCACCAGTCCTGCTGACTGTGGTTGGTAGGCACAATGGTTCTTTAATGAGATACCAAAAAATCTCCCAAGTTGGTGGATTGCCTGGTTTACAAAATGTGTGCCGTTGTCACTATAAATCCTTTCCGGAATGCCAAATCTAGGGATTACTTCTTTTATCAGGGCTTTCGCCACTGTTGCTGCATCCGGGTTTTTGGTTGGAAAAGCTTCTACCCATTTAGAAAACATGTCTACAATAACTAAACAAAATTTTTTCCCTTCACATTTATTCAATTCTATGAAATCCATACAAATAGTATGGAATGGGTATGGTGGTATAGGAAAACTTCCTTGCTTGGTTTTAAATGCTCCTTGTGCATGGTGCTTGTTACAAGTATGACAAGCTGCACAAAATTTTGTGTAGTTTGTGTATCCATATGTTTGGAATATTCGGTTTACTAACTGTACCATCCCCCCTGTTGAGACATGGCACTGCCCATGGCTCAACAAAGCTGCATATCTAAATAAATTAGACGGCAATATCGGTTTTCTTTCTTTGGAAATGTACAGTCCATTCTCAAGAATTGCACCTCGTTTTACCCATTTTTGTTTCTCTGCTTTTGTAGTAAGCATTTGCATTGTTTTTAACATGTCTAAATCTAAAATCTCCGAGGGTTGTAATTCCTCATTTAAAAGTAAAGTTTCTGAGTCTGAGGCTGCTTGCTTTGCAGCTGCATCAGCTCGTGCATTGCCTTTTGAAATCTTATCCTGCTGTTTTGTATGAGCTACACATTTACAAATAGCTACTTTGGTAGGTAACTGAATAGATTCTAATAACTCCAAAATAAATTGCGCATGATTAATAGGTTTTCCACTAGATGTTATCATTCCTCTATTTTTCCATTGTTGTGCAAATACATGTACTGTAGAAAAAGCATACTGACTGTCAGTATATATGTTTACACACTTGTTTTTTGCTAAAGTACATGCCCTCATCAAAGCTATCAATTCTGCTGCTTGTGCAGATAAGTTGTGTGGTAAGGATTGAGCTTCTAAAATTTCAGTGTCTGTAACTACTGCATACCCTACCAGATTCTTCCCTGTAGGACCCCTTCTGCATGAGCCGTCCACGTAATATGTCGCCTCGGCATTATCCAAGGGCATATCTGTGAGATCCTGTCTAGGTAAAGCTAACTGTTCAATTTCCTGCAGGCAGCTGTGTGGTGTACCATCCGCAGGAGTTGGGATTGGATGGATTTAATGTCGTACATCATTCAGTTGTCATATGAGGTTGGCTCAGCAGTATAGTCATACACGAAAGATGTCTAGCAGGAGAAAGGTATGCCACTTTCTCTTGCAGTAAAATTATTGCAACTGCATGAGGCACTCTCAATGTGAGAGGGTGGAATAATACCACTGAGGCCGAAGCCTGTACTGCCATTGCAGCTGCAACTACTGCTTGTACACACTGAGGCAAAGATCGCGCCACTGGATCTAACTGTGATGAATAATAGGCTATGGGGCGTTGCTTATCCCCATGTTGTTGCATCAATACTGACGTCATATATCCTTGCTTACAATATACGGTCTGAAAGAATCGTTTGTGATAATTTGGAAGTCCTAAAACTAATGAAGAAGCTATCAACTGCTTCAACCTGCAGAAAGCCGTTTCTGCTTCGGGTGTCCATTGTAAGATATCTTGTGCTGCCATTGGTGTCTTATATATCAAGTCAGTCAGTGGAGCAGATTCCAAAGCATAATTTGGTATCCAGCTCTGACAAAAATTAGTTGTACCCAAGAAAGACATAATTTCCTTCTTGGTTGCTGGTTTAGGTGCTTGCAAAATTGCTGTTTTTCTTTCCTCATCTAGTATTCTACCTTCATTGGATATTACATATCCCAAGTATCTAACTTGTTTTCTCCAAAGTTGTAACTTACTTTTGTTTACTTTGTGTCCTTGTGTTGCTAAAAATTTCAATAATGCTACAGTATCCTCCCTGCACTGTTGCTGGGTGGGGGCTGCTAGCAAGATGTCATCTACGTAAATTAGAATTTGACTACCTCCCGGTGGGGTAAACCCTGCCAGGTTGCTAGCCATTTCTTGTGCAAATATTGTTGGACTCTCACAATATCCCTGTGGTAGTCGAGTATATGTATACCTTTTACCCTGAAATGTAAATGCAAACCAATATTGACTATCAGGATGTATAGGTATTGAAAAGAAAGCATTGCTAATATCCACCACAGAGAAATATTTCTGTTGCGGTTCTAAATCGTTTAACAAAGTATGTTGGTCTGGCACCGTAGGTGCTCTAGGTATTACTGCATTATTTACAGCTTGTAAATCTTGTACCATCCGACATTCCCCGTTTGCTTTTTTAACAGGAAATAGGGGTGTATTACATGGTGAATCAGGAGATTCTACCAGTACTCCTTCTTTGAGTAATGCTGCTATTATAGGCTTAATTCCTATTTCTGCATCCTTTCTCAAAGGGTATTGTCTTTTCTGTGGTCTAAAAGCTGACTTTGGGGTTATTGTAACTAGTCCTGCTGTTCGAATAAGTCCTACATCTGACTTGCCTGCTGACCAAAGAGTTGTTGGAATTTCACATAAGGCCTTTTCTTCTTCTTCTAATAAGAACGCTAATCAGCTGTCCTCACTAGATTGCAAGTGTACAGCTGGATGTGTCTGTGTTAACCAATTCAGTTTTTGTTTTTGTATCCCTTGTTCTGATCGTTCTAAATCAGTCTGTTTTTCCCATCTTGTTACTTTTTCTCCTAAGTCTGCCCATTTGACACTTTTGTTCTTTGTCAAGCTGACATGTGGTAACCAATTTGATCTATACAATGCAAGGAATTCTTGAGGTAACGAACAGCTAACTACACTGTTCCCCTCAGTATCCCAGTACAAAGTACGCAAAACCAATCTAGTTGCACGATTTCTAAACAATTCTTGCTCATACTCTCTATCAGGTCCTGGTGTAGTACAGTAGTATAGAGTACAGTGTAACAAATGCTGTCGATCAGTGTCAAGGGAGGGGCTTTACTGATGGCTACATTCATCAGTTCCTCGGTTACTGCCCCTGGACCAGTCGTGACTAGGTCCTGGCTGTACCAGTAAAAAGTTTCACCCTCCGATCGCACTACAAAGGTATCCATTTGTCTCTGTGCCTCCATACCTTGTACAGTTGGAACTACTGCTATGCCAAATATCTGCATAAGGTCCCTGCCCAATAGGTTTACTGGACACTTTGCAGAAACAACAATTTTACTTCTCTGGGTCATACCTGAAACAGGGTCAGTTATTGCTATATCATGGGAAAGTGGTTCCCTATATAGCTGTCCGTTTGTTGCTTTCACTAATATATAATCAGGTGATTCGGAATGTTCTGGTAACTTGGAGAGGTGTATCAAAGTCCGTGACGCTCCTGAGTCACACAGGAATTTGACTTCCCTTCCCTCCACCAGAAGAATAACTTCCGGTTTTGTATCTACTAAGTAGAGTTCTAAACTCAATAATGCTAAGTCCAAAATTTCACTTTCTTCATTCTCCATATCTACTTGCACTTCCTCTACTCCTTCTGTCACATTTACATTTGTTTTTTGTTTATTAACTTTTCCTGATGATTTCTGGCTTTCACATGATGTATCTTCACTATCATATAGTCAGTCCTCATCTCCCTTATCTTCTGTAATTACCCTTTTGTTTTGCCTACAATCCCTTGCTAGATGCCCCTTTTTCCCGCACTTGAAGCATTCACCTCTCTTTTTTCTTTCTTCAAAATCTTCTGATCGTTTGTCAGACTGTTTGTTTCCCTGGGCATTCTTCTTGCCCTTTTTACCTGACTGTAATACAAATACTTCAGCTCCATCTTCAGCAGTGAAGACTTGCGCTTTCTTTTTCTTTTTACTATTAAAATGTCTTTCAGCATGTCTAGCGTATTCGAGCAAGGCTTGTAGTCTCCCTGTTCGATGGTCTATCATATGCTTCGTAATGAAGCTACTAATAGGTGCAATGCAACCTTTCAAAAATGCATTTTTTAATTGTTGTTCATACGGGGAATCATTTGTTTGGTTCTCAGGAACCGACATACCGCTATGATTATTAAAACATTCTAATAATCTAGCATAATATCCATCTATCATCTCATTTTCCTGTTGTATGCATTGATTAATGCAAGTCCAGTCTGCTCTAGGTTTCCATTTCTCAGAGATTCGGTCTGTCAGACCTTTCACTCTGTTGTCTAACTCCGCGTCACTATGTGGGAGTGGTCTATGCTCTGCATTACGAGGATTCCAGGTGCCACAAATCATGTGCCAATCTGGACCTATAATTTGTCTTACTACTTTTTCTACTTCTTCCCCATTCAAGTGGTAACTCAATCTCATGCCTTGTAAATCTTCTAAAAATTTCGTAAAATTAACTTTCGGATGGGGAATTCCCTCAGTAGCCTTCCAGATATCCTCCGGTGTCCATGGTCTATATACTAAGAGTGTTGGGTCCTGCCCTTCCTGTCCTGCCTGAGGATTTGGAACTTCTATAAGTGGGCATATTTCTTCCTCACTCTCATCCTGTAGATTTCTCTCTATTTGGTATGATTCTGTGTCCCTATGTGTTTTACGTGTTCGGGACCTAGTCTCAATAGGATCTCTAACAAATGGTTGTGGTTCTGCTGAAACTTCAGGATAACACGGAGGCGGACCAGCCTGCCCACTCACTTCATATCCTGAAAAGGGTAAGGGAGGGGGCAAGGGAGGAGGAGGGGGAGCCGTCGCTATTACCAAGTTATTATCCTCTTTGTCTAGAAACAATGTTTTTGAATTTTTAAGCTTCTGTTCTCTATGATTTGCTTCCTCAATCCACCTGTGTGCTTGAGGAATGCCTAATTGGCGTTGCTTTTTTGCCTGACCTTCCGCATCAGATTTAAGCTGTTTAAGGAGTTTAACTAGTGAAGTTTTATCTAGTTTACCATCAAATTCCTATTTATTAACCCATTTCGTATAATACCTAACGTTATCAGAACGTTGCAATTGCATGTATTTTGCTTCTTCGGTTAGGGGCGGATCTCGCGATGTTTTAGTGCACTGATTACCCATGTCAAAGAAAATGTTGCGTAACCCTTTTTTTATCATAGTTCATAGTTCATAGTTTAGTACTAGGCTAACTGCCCCTGTGAGCCATTTTAAGCCTAGCCAGTTATCCCTTGTGAGACTCAAACCCTGCATCTTGTGTTTGTAAAGCAAACACCTTATCCATTAAGCCACCCTCCCAACCCCAACATGATATCAAGTTCTCAGTTCCTGTTCACAGTTTATCTAGAATAACTGCCTACCTTATTCTGTTACCCTGATCTATGACCAAATAAACAGTACTTCCTTTTGTCCCTGATCTGCAAAACAAATCTTGACAACAATATACTGTAACCTAGTCCCTGATCTAAAACAGAAAAAAAGGCAAATTCTTCCTACCTGAGCCTCCGGTATTGAGAAAGTCCAAGTTCCACTTTTCGGCCACAGATGAGAAAGTGGCCAGCCTCTTTACACGACAATTCAGTCGGAGGTCTTTTCACTCAAGAAAAACCATTTCGGTAACATCTCCTGCGCAGTATTCGACCACCGATACGCTCTGATCTGCGGCTTACCAAGGGAATTCCGTCTACGAAGGACCAAACTGTTAAATAAAATAAGATTTCAATACACAGGAGGTTCAGGTTAATGTACACCAGGAGGCAAAAAACGTACAAGTACAGAATTTTGTCTGACATGAAACAGGAAGCACACAATTTTATATAGGTTTAACATTTAAGCTATGCCCACCTTACTGACGTGATATGTCACAGGGTATCTACATCACTTTAGCTTACAGTCTTCTATTCATAAAACTGTTGATGCTGTATATTTAAAAAAAACTTTTCCTCTAGATACAATACGCCTTGCTATCCAGCTGGTCAGACATAATGTCTTTCTGTAAAGTTACTTCTTCAAGGTTTCATATCAGTTCGAATACAATAGCAGATTCAGTCTTTTAATACATGTCTTTGTTCCCTGTTACACTTTCTCACACAGCTGCGTGCTATCTCAGTAATACATATACAAGGCCAAATTATTCCAACAGGAAAGAGCAGAAGATTTCATTATTTCACACATTTAATTTCCTGACCCAGCAGATAATCACTTGTGAAAAGCATAAACATTAGAACTTGCTAAGCTAGCATTCTGCCAGGGTCAAAGGTTAGCTCTGCTTCAAGCCACACTGCAGTTTCAAAACTACTTACATTTACACATGAATTAATCCTTACTGTTATATGATTAATAGAATAAAATGCATTATATACTACTTTGCTTTTAAACTAGCATTTCTCATATATTCAAATACACATTTTTCTAACAGATATGAAATGGGATGAAGTAACAGCCAGAGAGACTGAAATAAAGTTAAGAAAAGCCTCCAATTGGAAAACCCCAGGCCCAGATGCAGTACCTAACTTCTGGATAAAAGTAGTAACATCTTTGTATGAAGATTTAGCCATGAGTAAGAACTATTTATATGCACACCCCAAACAGACACCAGCCTGGTTAACAACAGGAAAAACAATGCTCCTACTTAAAAGTGAACCCTGCAAGTTATCCTAAAAATTATAGACCAATAACTTGCCTTCCAACAATGTATAAACTATACACAGGAACTGATACCTACAGAGTTTATATAATTTAGAAGAAAACTCAATCATGGCAATAGAACAAAAGGGTAATAAAAGAAAGTCATATGGAACAAAGGATCATTTGTTATTAAATAAAGTCATAGTGGTGAACTGTAAAAAGGGGAAGAATCTGAGTATAGCATGGATTGACTACAAAAAAAACATTTGACATTTGTAGTTTATTGACCGTTTGGGCAGTTTTTCCATCTCTTTCAACTTTCTGGTTTAAAAGCCCACGTTTGTGCTTTTCCCACCTTTCCTGTAACTAGTCTAGCCCAGATTTGCTGTATCCAGGACTGTTTGTAAGCTTCTGAGCGGTGCCAAAGTCTGCTCTTCAACTTTTCCCTTAGATCTGCTAGTTGTCTCCTCTCCTGCACTTTTACTAGCTTATTAGTTTAGCACTCTACCAGACTTCTTGTAGCAATTATTGTAGCACACAAAAGTGCTACCAGCACTAAACATTCTACAAGGAAACAGCTCCACTACTTATTATTAATGCCCACCCCTCCAGGCATGTCTAAAGGTCAGTTCACTGTGATTTCTTCTATTAAACTGGTGAACTTGGGCATCCTGAGGCAATGTAGCAACTGCCTCATGTACACTGACAACCCTCTCCTCTTACCTCCCAACACTCAGACTTACGAGAGATTCACTTATATATCCAAACTGGAAGCCACGCATTCTCCAGGCAAGACCAAAATATCTGGTCAAGAGGAGAAGGTCAACACTTGCACCACACCACATGGAACATATAGCCCTCCAGAACACACACCAGCACTGTCTTCACATAAAAACACAAACCACACACCCACCTTCGCTGAGGCTCTCAATAAAAATCTACCCAAACAGCAGAGACCTCCAAGGCAGAAATGCACTCAACCACCACAACACAACACTAATTACGAGACATATAACTCTCAGTGTGCACTTAACCAAAGCCCCTAAGGCAAAACAGCATGCCCAACACATTAGTCATAGGTGACTCGATAATGAGGCACACTGATGTCCCACTCACTAGGCTGAATAAGGAGAAAGTAACAGTCAGCTGCCTGTCAGGTGCCAGGATCCACCACATAACGCACTCACGCACTCAGGTCCTTCAACAACAGGTACAAATATGACTCTGTCATTGCACATGTGGGTGTGAATGACCTAAGATGTACCTCCCTGGACTACATAAAAAGAGACATGGAGGAGCTCTTGGATTATGTAGCCCAGGCAGGTATGACCCCAGCCCTGAGCAGCATCCTATCATCACCCAGAATGATACCACAGTACAAGCAGAAAATGACTGATTTCAACAATTGGCTATGTTTCTGGTGTCATGCTAAGGGGATCCAGTATCTGTCTGCCTGTGATGACATGATTGACAGACCCCGATGCTTTGCCAGAGACGGCCTGCATCTGTCACCCCTGGGCTTCCGGATACTGGCCAAGGCTCTTGCCACCCCTATAGTGCCTTTTTTTAGGTGGTGTTCCAAAGACCAAATAACCACCATAACAGCTACAAACAAATGCAATCTGAGGGTCATGCTGCTCAATGCTAGAAGTCAAAATCTCAAAATGCACTCACTCGAAACACTCCTTAAAATGGAGAACATCAACATTTGTGCTTTAACAGAGACATGATTTTGGCTCCTAGAACACAACAAAGTACAAAGACCTCTCATCTTTTTGTGGATGATTTAAAACTGTATAGTTCATCAGATGAGGAACTGAAAGCACAACTGCAAGTGGTTAAAACTTTTTCAGATGATATAAGAATGTAATTTGGTCTTGATAAATATGCAAAAGCAGCCGTTAAAGCAGGAAAACTGCAGCACCAAGAAAACATCAGTTTGGGACATGAATGTGATATAAAAGAACTTGAGCAAGAAAGAGGCAGTGTATAAATATCTGGGAATTGATGAAAGATCAACAATAAAACATGAACAAATATGAATAAAACTCAATAAGGAATTTTTTAGAAGGCTTAAATTAATACCAAAAACAGCATTGACATCTAGAAATAAAGTCCAAGCTATAACCCAATTTGCTCTTCCTGTCTTATCGTACAGCTTTGGAGTGATTGATTGGCCCCAAAATGTGTTGGACAGGTTAGACTGGAAAACAATAAGGATGATTCATGTTTATCAAATGAGTTATAAAAATCAGTGCATACCAAGATTATATATCCCACGTTCTGAAGGAGATATGGGCCTACTCCAAATTGATTACATGTATAGATCTGTAATCATGGGACTGCACGCATATCTATTGACTTCACAAGACCCAAATGTAGTGAAAGTTCTTAAACAGGAGGAGAAAAAGCTTAAGATGACTTCCTTGCTTAGTTTAGCAGAAGCATATTGGCATCAAGTGGGAATAGAACTCAAACCAGAAGTAGCTAAAAATCACGCAGCAACTGATTTTGTCAAAAAAAAAAACAACAAAAAAAAAAAAAAAACAAAAGAAAGAATATAAGGTAAAGTATCAGACAAGAAGGCAAAAAATGTGGAAAATGCATAAATATAGCTGCAGGTATAGGAAGCTCTTGGAACAACGTTATGTTGATTAGGATTGAACACAGGAATGGTTAGGAGAGGTGAATTTAAAACAAAAGATGAAAGGTTAATATTGGTGGCCCAAGATAGTGGACTACATACACATTGGTTTACAAAGTCCATTGAACATGTAGGAGAAATGGACAAATGTAGATTTTGTAAAACAAAACTGGAAACAGTTGCACATCTTGTAGCTGGTTGTGATACACTAATGGCAGAAGGATTGTATACTGAAAGGCATAATAATGTGGCAAGACTGTTGCATTGGGGATTGTATAAACATTACGGTATTGAAGTGGTTGAAAAGCATTGGAAACACGAGCAGCCACAAAGCATCATAGAAAATGTTGAAGTTTATATCACATGGGATCACCCATTACCAACAGTTCAAAAAACAGATGTGAGAAAACCAGATAAAATAGTCCATGAAAAGAAGACAAAAGTAGCATTGATTACTGAAATTGCTACACCTGGTGACTGCAGTGTTTTACATACAGGGAGAAACAAAGTCATAAAATACCAGGATTTGCAGGCAGAAACGAGGGCAATGTGGAAGAAGGATACCCAGAGAGTTCCAGTAGTAGCAGAGGCAACTGGTCTTATAAAAAAGAATTTACAATTATACTTGGATATGTTACCAATACATGTAATGCCATATGAATTGCAGAAGGAGTCATTACTGGGCACATTGCGGGTGCTGAGAACAATTTTTTTGGCTAACATCAAAGATTGAAGAAATACTGATTTCATGAACTTTAATTGTACTTTGACTTAGGAATGGGGTCCATTCCCATCATTGTATTAGAATCCCCAAAAACTTGGAGAAATTAAAAAAGGGATTTACCAGTTGTTAAGGCCATCCTGTGACAAAACAGGCCAGATTACAGCAGGGATTCACCAACTGTGAACACTGTCTTGGGAAAGCAAAGACCACATTACAAGAGAGATTTTCCAACCTTAAACACTTGTTGGAAGGCCAAGCATCATTCATAATGGCAACAAAATTGAATCCATCTTTTTCTGCAGTAACTACTATCATAATGCCCATTTTCCTGACCTGCTCGTTATTCTCTCTAGTGGAGTCGAAACTGAATTTATGGAGAGTGTCATTTACTTAAGTAACTGCCTATTGCTTGACCTTCATGTTGACTCAATAGACAAAATGGGTTGCCTGCACTGAATTGTGCAATTACTTATTATCCAACTCTATATGTAGATTTATCACTCTAGTCTTGATCTCTAAAGTCATCTGTGTCAGCATCATTTTTACTCTTTTCATAAAGCAACATTCATAAGATGGAAATATGTACAAGCATACTCAACTGTCTCTTCTATTTCCATCCAAAGTCTGAGGATTACAGACAGATGATAATGCTGCCCATTAGAGTTTCAAACTTCTTATTGTTCCAAAAATGAATGCAAAACCTGTTGTTCTATTAACTCCTGCAGTGAATTAGAGTGATGCTTAAAAGTTGTCCATAATTTTTGGCCTTTGTTACCCCATTATTTTTGACACTGCACAGATTGTTGAGCTAAAAAGTTGACAGTCGCATGCCCTTTGAATGCCTCCACAAATTTCCTCACAGCTGCTTGCAATCTTCTATATGAAGAAGAGCACTCACAGGTTATTGCTTACTGTCATCTACCTATACCTCGTGACTACAGTCTATGCTTCCACTCAAGACAAACTCTTAAATCTTCCCAACATGCCATTTTTACCGTCTCTCTCTCTCTCTCTCTCTCTCTCTCTCTAGCTTCTGGTCACATCATGTCCCTTCAGTCCCATATACTCTTTTGTTGGCCTTCCTCTAGACACCCTTAAGCAGCCCGATGTCTCTCTCCTTGTATGGCCTCCAGAAATGTACACTGTACTAAAGGTGCATCTTGAGTACATTTTGGTACAGGAAAAGCACATTACATTTTTACTTCTAGACTTTATCACCATGGAGTTACTCCCCAGCAATTACCTCTCAACTCTCCAGATTTTTGCAAACTATCCAGATTTTTTGCTTCATATTTTTGGTCTGTTGATCATAAAATGTGTGGGTTTCTGGCAAATCATTGAGTACTGAAATCACTAAATAATGAATTACATTTGAGTTTCAAACTTCATATGTTTCAGAAAATGTATGCTAAAACATAACCTGCTATTCTGGAATCTTTAAAAGTTTGTAAGAGTAATATTTAAAAATTGTCCCTAGTTTTGGGCCTTTGTCCTCCCTATCATTTTTGGCTTTGTTCAGATTTTTGTGCTAAGAAGTCGAGAGGTAGCATTCTATTAGCAATATTCCTATTTAGTCATGTAATTAGCCTTGATAAATGAGACTGATTTCTGAGTGACTGAAAATTCAGTTCTACTGACTTAGTATACAGTCAGTAATGGCTGGACAGAAAAAAAGTTATGCATTTGACAAAGTCACAAAAACAAAATAACATCATGACATTCAAAGGTTAAAAATGATTGAGACTGACATGCATTCTTCTGCTATGCTAACAATCAGTGTAGAAAAATGAAGTAAGTATTTATATTCAAAAATGTTAATTGCTGAAGAAACCTGTTCCTTATCTGGCCATGTGCTTTTGTGATTCCAGTTTTACTGCACCTCTTGGCAAATTTACAAAATAATAATCATATCACTGAGGGTTTTGCATGTTACTTCCTTATGCTGTTTTCTTTAAAGATCCTAGCAACTATTGTTTTTCTTTATGACTTATTTATTTAGTTATTTATACCTTCAGCTTTACAACTTCTGTAACGTCACTGTTTAATCTCTGTTTCACCCCCACTGGTATGAACATATTACTGTAATTTCAGTATGAAGGTAGTTTGCTATATTAATAAAGTTTCATTAAAACATAAATAAAAGAGGAGGCTAAACAAAGGTGCAACACTGAAACTCAGGGATGTGCTGCCTTCCATGTCCAGTAGAGGGGAAGTTTGTGAAGTATGATACTCTGAGCATTTTTTGGTTTGCATAGGTTAAATCATGCTAATAGTTGAAAATGGTAAGTAAAACAGCTCACCACGTGAGGGATATTTTTTATTACAAGATGCAGATTTGTATATATCTACTTTTCAGCAACTGTTATTCAAGACAAGTAGCAACTGTCTGCTTTAAAGTACCCAAATATTGCATTGTTTGCTTATAGCTGAGATCTTCCAGGCAGTGTTGCTGTGTAATTTGCAGAGGTGGGCTAGCCAGAGCCAGCTCGAGCTTGGCTTGTGCATGAGTATAAGCTCATATAGGGCTTGTGATCCAACAAGTTAAAGAGCTAAGAAAAAGCTGCACTCCATACCTCTCAAATGTACAGATTTTCACAGAATGTCCAGATTTTTGCCTCATATTTTTGGTCCATTTTTCATAAAATTGTGGTTTTCTGGCAAATTAGTGGCAAATCATTAAAGACTGAAGTTAGAAAACAATGACAGAAATTTGAGTTTCAGACTTCATACCCTGCACAAAATGTGTGCTAATGCAAAACCTGTTAATCTATCAACTTTCTAAGTTTGTAACAGCAATATTTAAAAAGTGTCCCTATTTTTGTCCCTTTGTTCCACTTCTGTTTATGGCTTTGTCCAGATGTCTTGCTCTAAGAGGCTGAGGTATGGTTGCACCACTATCAGAAGTTTTATTTTTTTTTTCACGAGTAACTGCTGACTGCCAATTCAGACCAGACCTGTAGGTTGTAAGTGCTTTCTATTTGTTCCAGTCTTGTGTGTGGTAGTAGTCTTTTTTTTTTTTTTTTTTTTTTTTTTTTTTTTACTTTTACTTTTCTCACCATCAGGCATCAGAGATGTAAAATGGGCTGCCTTTTTGGGGAAGGTGTGTGGAGCCATTTGCCATTTTGCACATGAAAGCACATATGATTACTGCTGGCAAATAAAAAAACAAAAACTTCTTGGGGTCAGTGTATGTGCTTACTACCCACAAGTTGAAATAACAAAATGATATTGCATTTCTTACATTGTCATCCTTTTTTCAGTGAAAAGTTAGTGTACAGAAAAAGACATAATTTTTGAAGGCATACAATACATGAGAGCAAAGGGATGTTATGGTTAACATACCTCTCAACTGTATAGATTTTCACAGAATGGCCAGATTTCGGCGTCATATTTTGGT
The DNA here is from genome assembly GCF_019279795.1 of Protopterus annectens. Taxonomy (NCBI): domain Eukaryota; kingdom Metazoa; phylum Chordata; order Ceratodontiformes; family Protopteridae; genus Protopterus; species Protopterus annectens. Next base: position 215,108,336 of record NC_056746.1, on the reverse strand, counting down.
CTGTTTTTTATAAAATTGTGGTTTTCGGGCAAATTAGTTGTAAATCATTAAAGACTGATTTTAGAAAATAATGACAGACATTTGAGTTTCAGACTTCATATCCTTCAGAAAAAAATTATGCTAATGCAAAACCTGTTATTCTATCAACTTTCTAAGTTTGTAAGAGCAATATTTAAAAATTGTCCTTACTTTTGGTGTTTTGTCCCACTTTTATTTATGACTTTGCCCAGATTTCTTGATCTAAGAGGTTGAGAGGTATGGTGGCTGGTATGGTTTGTTTGAGGTGTAGTATCTATCAAAGAGCAAAGTTTCCCATTATTATTCTACTTTGTAGCAACTTCACAGTCAGAGAAGTGGTATACCTTCTTCGAAGGGGCACAGTCCACTGGGATACTGTGTGTATTTTCTAACCAAATAGGTTATTAAGAACACTGATTTTTTATTATTACTGTGGCTGCGTTAAGGGAAATTAAATATGGTTTCTTACATAAAGCTAACAAAATCCAGCATTTTGCAAGGGTTTTGTACTTCCATTTAGGCAGTGTATCAGTTTTTACCTTTGGGCAGTTTGACTATTTTTACAAAGTATGGTGAAACTATTGTTCATGAAATCATCATTAGACAAGAAGGGAAAATTATTTTTTTCCACTAGCCACTGCATACAGAGTGGTGTACTTATATGTTGTGCTTAGTATATTTTTTCCCATTTTGAATTGTCAGCATATCTGCAGCTTGGGCACAATGAAGGAGGTTGCTGGGTGCAAGTTGTAGGGAAGTGTAATGAAGGTACTGTCAGCATTCACTCAACTGAATACTGGCAATGTCAATGTGTGTTTGGCTGTAACTATATTTTTTTATTTAAATAATCTCCTCTGGACTTCCAGACTCACTTGTTTTTAACCTAGCTGGTGCTCTGATTATTTGCTCTAGCTCAGCTCTTAAGAGCCAAACCAGACCCTTGGATCAGTTATGGCCTGGCTCTTCTTCAAAAATTTCAAGCTTGCCCACCTTTAGTAATTTCCTACTTTCTATTTGTTGTTCGTATTTTATTGTTACATCCCTGCACTCTTGGCTCTGTTAAATGGATTCTCTATTTAGAGGGATTAGTCCTGCATTCCAGTGGCAGTGGGAGATAGTCTGATCTGTCTCTGAGCTGGGAATCACTTTAGTCAGCCTTTAGTACAATTTGGTCACTGGCCAGAGGGTTATTTTGTTTACTTTATCAATTTTCTGTGCTGCTATAAAGTGTGTGTGTGTTTGCAGCCTCGCCATACTCTGAGAGGGTCCTAAATTCATTCTGCACTGTACTTGGCAGATAAGAGATTTATTTTACTGTTTGTACTTTGTTTAACTGTATTAGAGAGGTATTGCTTTAGTTTTGCTTTATTTGCTGACTGTTGTACTTTAAATAATTAGCAGTAACACCCACATGACACCCACTACACATAGTATGATCTAGACACATAGACCTACATATACTGTGGTCCCTAACATAATCTTCCAAAACCTCAAAGGTGTCACTGATGTCACACACCAAACAAGTAACCTAAGCAACCTCTAGAGCGCTCTGGTAAGACAACATGCACCAAGACACTTGCAACATCATCATAAAGTGTCTCAATCTCTAAGGCCATAAGGCCAGCTATCACACAACACAATATTTTAGTCATACAAGACTCTATTGTGAAACACACAGACGTCCCAATCAGGCTGAGCAAGGACAGAGTCACAGCTCCCTGTCAGGGACTAGGATCCACCAGATCACACATGCACTCAAGTTATTGCACTACAAGTACCAGTATGACCTGGTCATAGTCACTGTGGATGTAAATGACCTGAGATGTACTACCTCCCTGGGCTATATGAAGAGAAACATGATAGAACTCTCAGAGATAACAGATTTTGAGAAAAGTGTAATTTCTAAGATGGTAGATATCAATTAGTGAATCTGGAGCTTCATTGAATGCTGCCTGCCCTATTAGAGAAGGTGAAGTCATATTCCTTGCCACAGAATAACCCATTTTGCAATCTGTTGGTGTTGCTTCAGGTTGCAAATTGTATGAAGCAAACATAAACTGATAACATTCGCTGTTTAATAACTTAATAGGTAAGCTGATCTAAAATGAAGTATTTTCCAAAGACAATCAAGGCATATGGGAGGGGTGTCAATTTATCAAGTAAATTCTAAAAAGTAAACAAGTATATAAAAATGTATCAAACAAATGTTAAAATACATCAAATAAGTAAGTAAAGCATGAATATATTAAGAATATGGCTAGTGCTCCCTGAGTTTATTTGGAGGAAGGAGACAGAGAAGTAGACCTATGACCACACCACAAAGGGCACCCATAGTACAGTGTCCAAATCCAACAATTGTTTTTCAAGGAGAGTTGAAGGGGCTGGAGTAGAGTACAGCACTGCTTCCTTTCCTAACAAGTCAGTATTTATTTGTTTATTTCCTAAATGTATTGGTTGTCTCAGACATTTTTCAGCCATGACCTGGGCCAACAGGACAAACGTAAATGCAATACATATGAACAATGTAGGCAACAAGTTAATCAATACGTCTTGGGGATGTAAGACAAAATATGTACCTGGTGAAAAATCCATTCAGACATGCAAACTCCTTACAGGCAGTAGTCACAGTTCAGCTTTGAACCTTTATCTTGGCGTTATCAGGCAGAAACATTAATTACAGAGCTGCCACACTTCTAATAGTAGACTGGTAATTGAATTCAGACAGCAACAGTCACCAAATCCAGATACTTGAATTGCCAGCAAAGATAACCTGCTGTTCTCTATCCCTCCTGCATGCCAATGTGGAAAGAGACAATCTGCGGAAATGAAAGACTGATGTGTGTAATACAAGTATGACCAGGAGAGTGGATCACAGCACATATGTGAAAAGGAAAGCTGGAGTTTAAACAGTTAAAAGTGCCCATTTAAAAATAGGTATTCTACCTTATAATCTCCACTGTGACATCACTGTAATACTTGAGAGAGACCATTTCCAGTTAATAAATACACTTTATAATTGTGAAGTTTTCCATTAGAAAGCAATGTACTCACTGATTCCAGTTGTTAACCTTTATTAAAAATATATCAAACTGACAACATTGTGAGTCATCATACCTCTTAACTTCTTATAACAAGAAGTCTGGACAAAGCCAAAAATAATGGGGGGACAAAGGCCCTAAAATAGGGACAATTTTTAAATATTGGTGTATAAACTTAGTAAGCTGCTAGAATAAAAGGTTCTGTGTTAGCATGCATTTTCTGAAGGATTTGAAATTTGAAACTTAAATGTCTGTCATTATTTAGTGAATTTAGTCTTCACTAATGTACCAGAAGACCACAAGTTTTATGAGAAATAGACCAAAAATATGAAGCAAAAATCTGGACATTCTGTGAAGATCTGGACAGTTGAGAGCTATGTGAGTCATTTATGCTGTAGCGAGTAATTTGGTGACCAAATAACTCACTACATACTTTCCTAGTTGTCTTGCTACATATAATGTCTGTGTTGTTATGACAATGCATATGGATTGCACATATTCTGGCAATACCCTGCTTCTAACAGTTTGTCTCTGGTTCATAGACAAGTGCTTTGTTCCTGCGCAGTGTTAAATGGCAAGCAGCCAGAAGCACAATGTGGGCAACAGTGTGTTCAGATATGTAGCACAGCTTGCATGGCTCTGGTAAACCAAAAGAATAACTGCATAGCAAGTTAGTGGAGCAACATTATGAGGAGAAGGAGCATCAGACAGGTTCAATAGAAGAGTCATGCTGGCAAAGTCACATGAGTAGATTATCTGATATAACAAGAAAAACAGTTTTTTTACAATCATGCCCAAGGTTCTGCAAGCACACGTTCCAATGAAGTCCCATAACACTGGTACACTCAAAGTGGCAGACAGTCCAAAGAGGGCCAGTATAGCAAAGTGCCAGCTCACTTGAGCTATTCCTTGTCCGCTGACCATAGGCAGAATCCCCCACCATATCATCACTAACTACAGGTCCCCAACCATGAAGCATGAAAATCACTCTTCATACCTGAAGTTACTAGAATTGCTTGTCATTCAACCCAATACACTACTCATGGGTGATTTTTAACTACCCTCCTCCATAAACTGGGAAACATACATGACCACTAAGATGCAGGCTCATAGATTCCTGGACTTGGTCAATGCAAATTATCTGGAACAGCTGGTTTGCACTCCCAGTAGAGGCTCAAATATCCTCGACAGACATAGTACTTACAAACATGGGGGAGCCTTGCACCTGCACCCAGTCCTCATTGGTAGACGGAGGTGGGAAGTTTCAAAGCCCCCATGCTAAAGGATAATGCTATCCAAGCTGCAAAATTCTTTACTAATGCACTCTACGGGCACCAACAAGAATGCATGGATCATGCTATCCCAAACAAAGCCAACACTCTCTCCTCCAAAGAAAAGGAAACCAGTCTGGTGGACCCCTGCCATAAACAAGCTATAGAATAAAAGGAGGAAACTTGTACAGAAAAGAGTAAAATCCCAAAAAGGGAAGACATCCCTGATCATTATCAGCAAGAAACTATGTTCCCTTATAAAATCATCCAAGGCTAGCTTCGAAAGAAAAATTGCCATGGACTCCAAAGATAACCACAATGCATTCTTTAGCTATGTCAAGAATCTAAGTGGCAATTCTCAGATCTGCTCGGAGTTAGTGCAGAATGGCACAAAATACACTGAACCAACCGATATATAGCCAACATCCTGGCAGACAGGTTCAGTGCAAACTTCACCCCCCCCACCCCCAAAAGGGCCCATAATTATAGCAGAAGAATGTAGTGCCCCAGAAATCACAGACACTCAGGTTAAAACAGCCCTCTCCAAAGCCAAAAACACAGCATCAATGGGGCCGGACAGTGTCCCAGGCTGCGTCCTACACGAGCTCAAAGATGAACTAACCCCTCACTTAAACATACTGTTTAAACTCAGCCTCTCCACAGGCTACGTGCCCACAGAGTGGTGCACAGCAATAGTTATTCCGCTCCACAAAGGTGGAGCCACAACGGACCCTGGGAACTATTGCCCTATAAGCCTGACTAGCTTGGTCTGCAAAGCTATGGAGTGCATCATCATGGATCTCATTAACAGAGACATTGGAAACCTCCAAACACTGGACCCTATCCAGTTCAGCTTTGTTAAGGGCAGATCATGCCTCCTAAACCTGGTGGACTTCTTTGAGACAGTTACCAAGGCTATTGATGAGGGAAAGGTGGTCCACACAGCCTACCTAGACCTCGCAAAGGCCTTCTACACCATTCCCCACTCAGGTATTATAGACAAGCTCACCAGCCTGAACATAAACCCCTACGTCACGAGATGGATTGCCAACTGGCTCACGGACAGAACCCACATGGTAAGAGTTGCAGGAGCTAGGTCTGACTCTAAACCGGTTTTAAGTGGTGTTCCTCAGGGCTCAGTCCAAGGACCCCTCCTGTTCAGCATATACTTCTCAGAGGTACAGGCAAGCACAGGAGAACTATGGCTGACCAAGTTCGCAGACGACTGCAAACTAGGGGCTATAATTGACTCTCCGGCTGACACAGACATCCTCCAAAAGGGTCTCACTGAGACAGATACCTGGTGTCAAAACCATGGCCTCAAGCTAAATGCCAAAAAGTGCATAGTCATCCCCTGTGGAAAAAACAAAGTACCCACAAACTACCACATAGGTGGTAGCCCCCTAAATATGGAAGATGTAATAAGAGATCTGGGGACCAAGTAGATAGTAACTTCTCCTTTGATAATCACATTGCCAAAGTGGTAAGAAAATCCTTCTATGTGGCCCACCTAATCACAAAAGGGTTTGCATCCAGATTGAAAGAGGTCATTGGGCCCCTCTACGCATCACTCATCAGACTCATCATAGAGTATAATGCCCCATTTGGGATGTACCTTACAAGACACCTGCAACAACTGGAAAGACCACAGAAGTTCCCACCAAGAGGATCACTGGCCTCAAGCAGATGTCCTATGCAGCTTGACTGAAGAAATTCCAGCTGTACTCGGTTGCATACCACCTACTCAGAGGTGGTCTCTGCCTGACATGCAAGGCCATGTCGAACCCAGAATTGATGGACAAGCTCCACCTAAAGAAAACCATATCCCCTCGAGCCACACGCTCCAGGGATCAAAACTTCACCACAACAATAATAGGATGTGCTGGAGGGATAGATTCCTGTCCTAGAGATTTCCCATGCTCTGGAACAAGATTCCAATCTACATTAGGCAGAGCACTTTGCTAATCCTCTTCAAGAGAAACCTTGATGAGTGGATGAGAAACAGAAAGTTTACCCCAAGGATCACTTCAATGGTTCTGCTGGACAGAGGCACAGGGAACTAATCTAAGGGGCGGCGAAAGCCAACACATTCCAGCTAAGCTTATAAATGCCTTCAGGCAGATAGCCTAGTACCTACCTATGAACCTATCATTAATCGATGTCCTTTGAAATAATTGGAAAGGTAGAACCCCCATTAAATCCTAAAAACTTAGGAATTTTTCCAAGGCAAATTATCTTCTAATAAGTGATAGCACAAGTAATTTTAAAGCTCCACCTAACCTTGAAAACATGGAGCCCTATACAAAAGTATACATAAATGCCCTGTACAACCACTTAAACAACTGCATACAAACAGCAGTACCTGACAGAACTAAAACCAGGTCTAGCCAGAAAAACAACTCACCTGGGTAGACCCCTGACATAAATTGATCATACAACAGAAGGAAGAGATTCTTGTCTAGAAGTAAGGGGGAAGGTGCACAACAGAGAAAACTCCCTTATTAGTCATAAAAGACAAATTAGGGAACTAGTCAAGTCTTCAAAAACTAAACAGAGACTAAAATAGCCTCGCACGCAAAGGATAACCACAGAGTATTTTCAGTTCTGTCCACAAATCTTAAGGGAAACACTCAACAATGTGCTGAGGTGCCTGTAAATGGCGCTATCTATACTCAGTAAGGAGAAATAGGATACCCGTTGGCCAATAAATTCAGCTAAAATATCACTCCCTCATCACCTCTGATCACTCCACATGAAATACCCCCACCATTCATTTACCTGTTATCACAAAAGAACATGTCATCATGCACTCTCTAAAGCTAGAAACATGGCATCAATGGGCTCTGACAGAATCCCAGGCTGCCTATTAAATAGTTTGAAACATGACCTATCAGACCCACTCATATCTCTATTTAACCACAGTCTCCAGACCAGCGTTGTCCCAGTAGAGTGGAGGACAGCAACAGTCATCCTTCTGCACAAGGGTGGAGCATCAATGGATCCAGGAAACTACCAGCTCCTAAGTCTAACTAGCCTCATGTGCAAGGCTATGGAAAGGATAATCATGGACCTGATTAACAATGACATAGGAGATCTCCAGACTCTAGACCCAACCCAGTTTAGCTTCATCAAGGGCTGGTCCAGCCTGCTCAGTCTGGTGGATTTCTTTGAGAAGGTCATCAAGGCCATGGATGAAGGTAAGACAGTGCATACCACCTACCTTGACCTGGCCAAGGCATTTGATGCAATACCCCACTCAGGTATTATAGATAAACTCACAAAATTGGGCATACACCTCTACATCATCAAATGGATATCTAAATGGCTCATGGACAAGACATGTTATTAGAGTAGAGAAATCTACATCCAGCAAGAGGCTAGACACCAGTGGAGTACCGCAAAGCTCAGCACTGGGGCCCTCCTGTCTGGGATATACTTCTCAGATGTCAAAGCAAATGCAAATGGCCCTTGGCTGACCAATTTTGCTGATGTCTGTAAGTTGGGAGCAATCACTTACTCCCCAAAAATACTGATATCCTACAGAAAGGACTGAAAGAGACTAATGACTTGTGTCAGAGCCATACCCTCAAACTAAATGCTAAGACATGCATAATAATACCCTTTGGGAAATCAAATACCTCTGCAAATTAGAATATTAATTGCAGCCCCCTAAGAGTGGACCCAGTGATGAGAGTTCTGGGTACTCTGATAGATGACAATCTGAACTTTGACCACCATGTGTCCATGGTAGTAAAAACATTCTTCTATGTGGCTCAGCTTATAAATAAGTGCATGACATCCACATTTAAAGATGTCATAGTACACTGTGTTTGGCCCTCATTAGAACAATAATTGAGTACAATGCACTCTTTGGCATGTACCTCACCAGGCGCCTGCAACAGTTGGAGCATCCTCAGATATTTCTCACCCAAGAAATGCAGGGTTTAACTAACATGTCATATGAAAACTGATTAAAACCTCTATCACTGTTTTCAGTTTCCTACCAATTACTGAATGCTGATCTATGTCTGAGCTACAAGGCAGTCTCTGAACTAGCCTTGCTGGAAAATGCTGCATATTCACAAAACTAACTGCATGAGGGTTACCCACTCCAAGGATCTAAACCTGATCTCTGACATGAATAGATTATGCTGGAGAGACAGATATGTATCCCAGAGATTGCCCTCCTCTGGAAAAGGCTTCCTATATACATGAAACAGAGCCATTTCTTGACCATCTTCAAGAGCAGTCTGGACCAATGGATAAGAAATTGCAAATTCACTCCTGGGGTGGCACCTACTTCCCTTATGGACAGAGGCAGTCTGTAAAAATTGTCCAAATCCTGCTTGCTGATCCTTGTTATCATTCCTGTATGGATAGAAAATTGGGCAAAATCTGGGTAAAACTGGCTAGGCTTGTAAGGGCTCTTAAGCCATCCACCTAGTAATCTCCCATGCACCTATGAGCCTATGAGAGGCAGATCTAGAGACCACAGTTGACTCAGGGTCAGAGGCTCTGTCTAGCACAGGCAAAGATGATCTGTACCAATACTCTGCCATAGCAACAGCTGGACCTGAAGAAGGAAGAGAAATAAAGAGAGCATTTTAGTACACACACACACACACACACACACACACACACACACACACACACACACACACACACACACACACACACACTTGGGAAAGGGTGGCACAGGTTTACTAGCTATGCCCACTTTTCCCCAGATTATAAGGTAGTTATCACTGCCACCAGAACCTCTTTTCAGTTACTTTAAGGCCCTTAACAATGGGTGCCCAAGAACCAGGCTATTAGGAGTGGCCCACAGTGTCACCAAATAAATATGCAAGTACTTTCAGAACTTAAATATATCTAGACAGATCAGCCACAATCAAGTGTTTAAATACATTTAATAATAAATAATAGAATAAGACAATAATAAATATATATTTACAGTGACATCAGAGTACAAAATGACAGGAAGTATTTACAACAACATTGCAGGACAGTCTCAAATAAATGAAGCAAAACATCTAAAGCCTTGCTATATTCCTGACTAAATCTAAAATTACTATAACCTAGAAACTTACTCAGAGCACGGCAACTGTGTGGTGAATGGGTCTTCTGGTCAGGTCCTAGACAGACTACAGAATGCTGAGTCTCTCTCAGAGAGTTCTCAAATTAATATCTCAAATTTTACTGCTGGGATAGCTTGCAGAATGACATAATTTCTTGTCATCTGACTCTATCCCAGGTGAAACCCCCCACTGCTGGAATCTGGTAGTATTTAGCATCTACTTGTGAAACTACATAGTCAAGGGATTTTCCTCAGATCTGTGCAGCTGTTGGAAGTCATAAAACAATAAAACACTTCTACATCTCAAGCCTAGTAAGTATTTATCCTTAAAGACAACACAGAGGGTGCCCTAGTATAGGCATCCTGTCTCTTGCTGTCATAAAGTAATTTAATTTCAGCTATTTTTCTGAAGTTTTGCTGGAATGAAGTTAACCTCCTTTGTTCCACTTTCTACTGTTAAAATATATACATTTAAACAGTTGCAATTGTGTATGTACATTTCAGTTCTATTCCAGTAGGGTACACTGTGGATGCATTTCAAACAGCACTTTGTAAATTACCTCTTCAGCACACATGTCTGTACAAACCATCTTATATGACATATAGTTCTAATACATTTGTAACACAGGCATCTTATATAGGTCATGTTGATATTCACAAATGAGATATAATTATTTACTAAATTCCAGATAGCTGTGCTGGCAGTATCTCCCTTCAACACATACCAAAACAGAAGTGGCTCACAGTGGTGGAAGAGTCTTTGGTTTCCTGTCTGGTGAGGTGGGATGGGCCCTCATACCCAGTGGAAGCTTGTATGTGAGAGCTGGGCTGATGATGAACACTTGCATGTCTGTAAGAGATGCATGCACTGAATTAGTAATAGCCATTGTATGTACATATTCTATGATGTACTGCATGTGTGGAAGGACTTATTCTGCAAAACACTACTGCATAGGGTCTATAAATATGTTCGAAGTTTGAAAACTTTGAACGTTAAATAATCAAATTTAAATGTTCGAAGTTTCAAACATCAAACATATAATAAAAAAACAAAAAAAAAGAAACAGAACTTACCTAACTAGTGTAGGCAGGGGGGCAAGCCCCCATGCACTCCCATGTGGGGGCCTGCACCCCCCACACCACCCCGCTCTTTAAATATACCAACTCAGAGACCACACTGCAGTGCACTTACTGCACTGTAGTGCAGTCTTGGAGTTGGTATATTTAAAGAGCAGGGGGTATGGGGGGTGCAGGGGGGCTTGCCCTTCTGCCTACAGCCGTTAGTTTTTTTTTTTTTTTTACATATGTTCGAAGTTTTATAACTTTGAACATTTAAATTCGATATTTTAATGCTCAAAGTTATAAAACTTTGAACATATTATATAGACCCTCTGCATATTTGCCCTTTAGGTACCTCTGGGCTGCAACTCCAACATGTTGCCCAACAAGGTATACATATCGCATATGCTAATCACATATTCTTTCATTTACTAGTATCCCTGCAACTACAGGGGGAGTAGTTTAGGCATATGTGTACATGTTGCCTAAGGTATCCTGTGTTTAAGCTTTGACAGGTTCTATTCTGTAGGGTGCAGCAACATGGGACAGTACACACTTGATGCTAGCCAGTCACCTGTGCCTGAAAGTGATATCTGTGTGCACATGGAATGGTCTGACAACAGAGTGGCACAGTCAGTAATGCAAAACATGGGAGGCGTTAGCTATATCCCTCACATATGAGGCTGCTGTGAAGGGGCAAACTGAACCTCTAGACTTATGAGAGTTTAGCAAACATCCTGTTACTCTGAGCCTTACTCAAGCCATACAAGAGTCCCCAGCCTTTAAGGCATCTGTGAGTTGCATTGGCTCTAACATGAACATGCACCCCATAACAGAGAGGTGTAGTGGTCTGCAGTGCCACCAGTTCCCTCCTTGGTCTGGGTACAACACTTGACACTGGTCAGTAGATATGTAGGTTAGTGTGATACAGATACAGACATCTGCTACACGCAACATTGGGTAGATGGTAAGTGTGCTGCATGGCCTCCATACTGATGATAAGGAACACCTGCATGGTCTGTGTGATGATGATGTATAGGGAGGAGAAACAGATGGTGCTGTTCAGGTCCTTAGTGACTAACTTTGCATCCATTAGTGCTGCTAGGTAGGACGTACATAATAACTGCCATGTGATCTACCTCTGCAGACCATACTGTCCATGTACAAGAGGGTCCAGATGTATGGTGGCTAGTAAGATGCTGATCCTACACTGATGACATAAAATGTTCCTAAGACAGCATCAATGTAGGTCCTGACTACAGACTACACTACTCCTGCTCATGGCCATTCTCATGCTCATTCTTAACAATATTCTATGATAGCTCCATACTGCTACTGGAGGTTGTGATCCTTGACTTCTTACAACCTGCTAAAAGACTTCTTGACTATCACATCTACTTTTCATAACCTTAATCTATATCATAGAGTTGCTGTCACCTGTTTCCGTGTCCACTCCACACCTGTGTAAGTGATGATGACTGTACCCACCTAATAGTCCAGCTATAGTGGGGTAAAGATGACAGCCACCATGGACACAAAGTGCTAGGGGGCTCAATCGGCAGATGTCAGTCAATGTTGGCATTCATAGGCCAGCATTGCCTTTGTGGTCAGAAATGAAGTGCTTTGCAGTCTCTGTGTGGTATAAACTATAGTAGCAAGTGGTTTGTTACAGTTAAAAAGGAAAGAAGTTTTTTTTTTTTTTTTTTTTTTTTTAGAACTGCAGTGATTTAGTGCTCTGTGTGGCATAAACTGTAGCAACTGCTTGCTACAGATGTGTAAGCTGTTTGCTACAACTTAAAAAAAGAAAGAAGAGTTTTTATTTTTTTTGTAGAACTACAGTGTTATAGTGCTTCATCTGTGGCATAAACTAAAGTAATTGCTTTCTACAAATGTAGCAAACAGTTTCTACAGTTTAAAAAGAAGAAAGAAAAAGAAAGAAAGAAAATGAATGAATAAAAGAAACTTTATGTTGAGGGGTGGAGATAGACTAGGGAACAGCAGTGGGTGCCAGAATATAGCTAGCAACACCTCTAGTCAGAGTGGGTAACAGAATGTTTGGTGAACAGTATAGCCAGGATATACTCAGCATAGCATAGCTTTGGTATAATCATACATGCATCACTTTAGTCAGGGTTGTCTATAACAGGGCCCATAGATGCTGCTTCTTTGTCAGTGTCACAAGATGTCTCACCTGCCTCTGCTTGCATATGGTCCCACGGTTGCCTGTTCATTCCCTGACCATCCACCATAGTCTGCAGCTGCTGCTCCTAGCTATGGGGATACTGCTGGGATGTTTTTTTGGTTGTTTCTGTAGAGATTAATAAAATGTACATTAAAATAATAAAATAAAACATCTTGTTGCACTGAGAATGGATATAAATAGCTGAAGACACCATAAAGTAATATAACACAAAGACGTTTTATTGTGCACTTTCCACACTCACAAAAGATCTGCTTCAGAATGACTTAGCAACACAAAAACCTTTCATATTAATAATTTATTCCTTTCACATACACACACTTTTTCATTAATCACATCTAAAAATGAATGTTAAAAAAATCTTTTTGAGTAGTAAATTTTAAAATGATGTGCTGCAATTGATTCTATTAATAGCTTCTATCAATTGTTCTTCATTATTTTGACAACTAAAACTATATCATCAGTAAAATGGTAAGAATTACTTATATTATCCTACCCTAAAATTTTATTTAAAACTTGAATTTTCCAAAAGGCCTTCACCAGGTTTGAGTAACAATACAGAATATATGGTTGAAAAAGTAAGGTTTCCTGCTGAATGTAAAGATCAAATCTTAAAAAAATATTTTTTTTTCCTTTGGGGAAATTTTTTTCTGGCAAAAAAAAGGGTATTGCTATGGATTCCAGAATGGCATCCAATTAGGCACAGCTGGTAATGCCCTTTTGGAAATCTCAGGTTATAAATAAAATCATAGGGTTTGATAACATAAATACATAATGTTGTTTTATTGACAACATATATTTCATTTGGCAAAATAATGAAGAACAATTAATAGAATTTATTGATAGAATCAATTATTGTACATAAGTTTTAAATTTTACTAGTCAAAAAGATGTTTTAAAAGTAATTTTTAGATGTTTTGAGATTTATAAAAAAGTATGTGAGAGGATGAATTATATAGTAAAGCTAGTTACAAAAATATAGCTAGTGATGCTATTTCAAATTACAGTAGTATGAACCCCACCTATTTAAAACATAATTTAATTAGAGGCCAGTTTTTTTTTAGAAAACAACCTACAACTGACATTGATAAGTTAGATGGTTTGTTAGAATCTTTACATTCTAGGTTTGTGGTGAGAGGATACCCTGAGCTAGTAATAAAAAGATTTAGAGGGTAAATGTTTAATAAAAATATGGGGTAAAAGGAATTGGGTGGTATCGATGCCTTTGTTTTTTCTTAGATAGTTCAAAGATTAAATGTATCATAAATAATAAGCGTGTATTTTATCTGGTGATGAGAAATTTTTAAAATTGTCAGCGAAAAGCCATTATTTTAATAAGAAGGCCAGGAATATAAAAACAATTTTGAAAGAGGAGAGTGTAATTTTATAGGTAGTAAGAAAGGGACCTTTAAATGTTTTGATTGTTCCATGTGCAGGCACATTTCAGAAAGCTCTAATTGTTATTGTGCAATTAGTGATAAGGTTTATGAAACCCCAAGATATTTCACATGTAGGTCAACCTTTATAATTTATGCAGTAAAATATACAGTATGTGAAGATTTTATGATGGAAAGACTAATAGGGAGTTAAGGAAGTGTATTTATGAGCATCATTATGAGGTAAAAGTAAAGAATCTAGAAAATGCCTTAGGAAGACATTCCATACTTGTTTGCTCAAAACTGCAGCGAGTTAGGCCTTCTGCCCTTTCTCTGCTGTTTTACAAAACTGTCGTGAGACAACAAAAGATATGTGCTTATTTTAAACTGTTTTCTGCACTTCTGACTAAATAAAACAATATTTGCAGCATATCTGTTTGGACTGTGCAATTGTTTTGGGCCTGGTAAACTCAGTCCTTGCCTCTGTTCTGATCTTTGTCTCCTTTTTTGTTACTCTGTTTGTTCTGTGCATTGCACTTGTTGCTCTACTTGAAAAACACTAGCACAGAGCTGAATATATATTACTGTTTGTGACCTTTGGAGCTTGTAGTACAATCTTTTGTCTAGAGAGGCCTAGCTGTTTCTTCGTGGGAGGGAGATTCAGTCTGGTCTGATCTGGCTAGAGTTACTACATAGGGCTCTGATTTTGTTTAATTGGATAATTTGGCTAGCTCCTGTTTCTCTGCCTTAAATAGCCAAACCAGTTTGTACTTATTTGCTCAAAGCTGCAGTGAGTTAGGCCGTCTGCTCTTGCTTTAATGTTTTATAAAAACTGCAAAAGATAAGTGCTTATTTTCAACTGTTTTCTGCACTTCTGACTTACTAAAACAATATTTGCTTCAAATCTGTTTGGACTGTGCAACTCTTTTTTGGGCCTGGTGAATTCAGTCCTTGCCTCTGTTCTGATCTTTGTTGCCTTTTCATTTCTCTGTTTGTTCTGTGCATTGTACTTGTTGATGTACTTGAAAAGTACTAGCATAGAGCTGAATATCAATTACTGTTTGTGACCTTTGGAGCTTGTAGAACAATCTTTTGTGTAGAGAGGCCTAGCTGTTTCTTTGTGGGAAGGGGAATTCAGTCTGGTCTGATCTGGCTAGAGTTACTACACAAGGCTTTGTTTTTCTGATTGGATAATTTGACTGGTTCCTGTTTCTCTGCCTTCAATAGCCAGTGTTTAAATGAGTTTGTGCTTCGTTGCTCAAAGCTGGAGTGAGTTAGGCCTGCTGCCCTTGCTCTGCTGCTTTACAAAAACTGCTGTTAGACTACAAAATTTAAGTGCTTATTTTCAACTTTCTGCACTTCTGATTAACTAAAACAATATTTGCTGCATATCTATTTAAATTGTACAACTGTTCTTTAGGCCTGATGAATTCAATCCTTACCTATGTTCTGATGTATCCCACCCACCTGCCCAACTGTTGTTGTGGTATTAAAGCTTGGAGGCTTTTGAGCTGCCCACCTCTACTATAAATATGATATTGGGCACCCCCCAGTTCTCATTACATCAGCTCATTTTACTGAGTACAATGAGATGAGTTGTGAAGGCCCGCCTCCTCTAGCTTCCTAACCTTGAATTATCTTATGTCTCCTCATTTTCTACTAAATAAGAAAAAAATGTGCCTCTTCCTAGTTCATTTTGCTTGTGCTTAGGTGTTTAACTGCAGTTAGTTTGCCGCATTTGTTACTGCTTGTCGGTAGCCACATACTTTGAGCTGTTTTTAACTATTGTGATTGTGAGCTAATTTATCACATTTGCACTGTTTTAAATCATTTTACTGATTAACTGCATTTCATTACAGTTTAACTGTATTTCATTGCTATTTACTGCAATTCATTACTATTTAACTGCATTTTACTACATTTCATTACAGTTTAACTGTATTTTTTACATACTGTGAGTTCTGTTTTTTGTCTGTAAGTGGTTAATCTGTGCTTTTTTATGAGTTTTACTGTGTTCTTAACCCTTAAATAGAGGAGCATAGTCTGATACAGGTTTGCTGCATCCAGAGCTGCAGCTACACTGTTTTAACCCTTTGTGAGGTATTCCAGCTACAACTTTTACCTTTGCAGCACTTGTGTGATCACCTAGTAGTACTACTCTTAGACCTTCCACCCTTTACCATCTTAGGTCTCTCTGGCCTCTCTCCCTCAGTTTCTGACAAATATGGATGGACAATTTCCTATGCTTCTCCTAACAGTCTGGTTGATATGCACATCCTGAGACAGTGTAGCAACTGCCTCATGTACATGGACAACCCTCTACTACTACCACTTAGGAACACAATTTGTGAGAGATGTAATTACATTAAGAACCTAGAGTCAAAGCTCTCTCCCTCACAAGCCAGTATATCTGGTATTGAGAAGATTGCCAAGACAAACACCACACCTCAAACACCACCCACACCTACACAACACATACACACTTATGCAGAGGTCATCAACAGAAACATACCCAAACAAAAGAGACCTCCAAGGCAAAAGCACATGAACTCTACTGCCCATCACACCACACACTACATATAGTCCACACACCTGTGTCTCACAGCCACTAAGGTCTAAGCATAAACCCAACCTATTAGTCATAGGAGACTCCATTGGGAGACATGCATACGTGCCATCACCAGGCTGGATAAGGAGAAAATCATGGTTAGTTATTTTTCAGGTGCCAAGATCCACCATATCACCTATGCACTCAAGTCTCTCAACAACAGATACTGTTTTTACTGTCATCATCCATGTTAGCGTGAATGACTTGAGATGTACCTTCCTGGACTATATGAAGAGAGACATGATCGAGCTCACTGAATATGTGTACCAGGCAGGTATGTTCCTAGCCTTAAGCAGCATTCTTCCATCACCCAGAATGATGCCACAATACAAACAGAAAATGATTGAATTTAACAATTGACTTAGTTTCTGGTGTCATTCCAAGGGGATCCAGTACCTGATAACTTGGGAAGACATGACTGACAAACCATGATGCTTTGACAGAGATGGCCTGCATCTGTCTCACTTGGACTTCAGGCTCCTGACAAAGGATCTTGCGTCCCCCATAGTGCCTTTTTTAGGCAATCCCATGAGGTCAAAACTACCAACATGAAAATTTCATCAAAACGCAAATTAAAGGTCATGCTGCTAAACACTAGGAGTCTAAACATGAAGCTGCACTCATTGTAAGCATTCTTAATCCTGGAAGATGCTGACATCTGTGCAGTCACAGAAACCTGGCTCAAAGCTGTGGAGAGCACTCCAGTCATACCAGGTTACTCATTGTATCATACATTCAGACTCCAAACCATGGGCAACAAAGCAAAAGTTGCAATATATATATATATATATATATATATATATATATATATATATAAAAGACACACACACTTCCAGGCTGGTCAAACAGTATGATGCACAGGAGACACTCCAGGTGCAGTTAACTATTGACAGGTCACCTATTCAAATTATAGCTCAGGCCCCCAACTTTGACTCACGATGCCCACTCTGCCTATTTGGACCTCTTTGAATCTATCAAGATTTAACCCCTTACCCTGATCCTATGTTACTTTAACTATCCAACCATAGATTGGAAGAAATACACATGCCAAAACACAAATGCCCAGAAATTCCTTGATTTCATCAATGCAAATGCCTTGGATCAACTGGTTGACACCCTCACAAGATATGAAAATGTCTTGGACTTGGTATTAACTCACATGAGTAACCACTGCAGCATCCCTACGGTGTCATCCTCCCTGGTAAGATCTGACCACAAAGCGGTTACTTTTGAAGTCACCATCTCTCCCACCCCCCCCCCCTCCCCCCAGCTAGGGTCAAACAAAACAACTTTTCCAAAGCTGATTACAACCTCCTGAGGGAAGGTCTAAACAGCTTCACAGCTCCATCCCCCTCAATAGGAACTGGCACATATGTCCAAACTTACACCAAAGTACTATATGAGCATTTATATAGCTGCATGGAATTAGGAATACCTGACAGAACAAAATCCTCCTCCTCAAGGAAGAGTAAACCTGTCTGGTGGACATCTACAATAAATAAACTCTATAATAAAAGGAAAGAATTGCTGTCCAGGACCAAGAAGGAGCAGGTGTCTAATTGGAAGCAATCTCTCCTTATCCTGAATAAGCAAATAAGAGCACCAGTGAAATCCTCCAAAGCAAACTTCAAGTCCAAACTGGCCACATCTACTAAAGACAATCACAAGGCTTTCTTCACAAATGTCTGCAATCTCGAGAGAAGCACCCAGACCTGCTCAGAACTAGTGGTCAATGACACCACATACACAAACACCGTAGATATAGCCAACCTGCTGGCAAACAGGTTCAGTGAAAACTTCACCCCTCTGCCCCCATCAGTAAATCAGGACATCCCCAGCAACTGCCCCCCTCCCCTTATCCCTAGGGAGCAAGTCATCACTGCCCTCTCAAAGGTAAAAAAATACAGCCTCCATGGGACCCAATAACATCCCAGGCTGCATACTACATGAATTCAGGCAGGAACTTGCAGCACCATTAGGCACCCTATTCACCCAAAGCCTGAGTGCTGGCTTCATCCAAGCAGAGTGGAGGACAGCCACTGTCATCCCTTTGCACAAAGGTTTAGTGTCCACCGACCCAGGAAATTATAGACCCGTCAGCCTAACTAGCCTGATCTGCAAGGCCATACAGCAGGTTATCATGGACCTCATTAGCAAGGACATTGGCAACCTCCAAACACTTAATCCCACACAGTTCAGTTTTGTCAAGGGGAGGTCATGCCTGTTAAATTTGGTCGACTTCTTTGAGACAGTCATCAAAGGCATGGACGAGGGGAAGATGGTGCACACCACCTACCTTGATCTGGCCAAAGCCTTTGATACTATTGCCCACTCAGGTATAATAGATAAACTCTCTCAGCTAGGCATTAATCCATATGTTACCAGATGGGTAGCAAACTGGCTCACTGATAGAACCCATCTAGTCAAAATAGGGGAGGTCACTTCAAGCAGTCGGCCCATAAAGAATGGTGTACCCCTGGGATTTGTCTTGGGGCCTTTGTTGTTTGGGATATACTTTTCTTAAGTGCAGGACAAAACCAGTGGGCTATGGTTGACAAGATTTGCAGATGACTACAAGTTGGGCACTGTCATCAATTCCCCTAGTTATGTGGACATCCTCCAAGAGGGTCTCACCTAAGCAAATGACTGGTGCCAGAAACATGGCCTCAAACTGAATGCCAAAAAATGCATCATCACTCCCTTTGGGGAGAGTGACGTCTCCAAAAATTATCACATTAATAACAAGGTCCTAAGCACTCAATCAGTCGTGAGAGACTTGGGCACCCGGGTTGATAGCAAACTGACTTTTGACCACCATATTGCCTCCATTGTACAGAAAGCTTTCTACATGGCCCACCTGATTAGTAAGGGTATCTCATCCTCTCATCCAGTTACAAGGTGGTCATAGCATCCCTGTATTCTTCCCTTATAAAACCCATTATTGAGTACAATGCCCCTTTCGGCATGTACCTCACAAAGCACATGCAGAGCTGGAGAGACCACAGAAGTGTCTCACCAGGAGAATCTAGGGCCTTAAACATCTACTCTACACAGATAGAGTAAAGGCCCTGTTTCTCTACTCAGTCTCCTACAGACTTCACAGAGGTGACCTCTGTCTGGCATACAAAGCAACCTTAGACCCCGTCTTGATAGGGCTGCTGCATATCTGCAAGTCAAGCTCCACTCGAATAACTCACATGTGCAACCTCAACCTGGTCTGTGACCTCAATAGGACTTGTTGATGGGACAGATTTGTGTCCCAGAGACTCCCCCTTCTGTGGCATAGAATCCCGCTACACGTCAAGCAGAGTGCCTCATTAACCCTTTTTAAGCACAACCTGAATAACTGGATGGGGAACAGAAAATATACCCCTGGAATTCCACCTGTGTCTCTGCTGGACATAGGCATTGGGTGCTGACTTGTCAGAACAGAGGCTAAATTCTTGGCTAAGCTTGTAAGGGCCTCAGGGCCAATAGCCTAGTAACCTCCTATGATCCTAGGATCCTATGATTCTATGATCCACAGTATGTTTATGCTTTTTTAAAAAATTATATTTTATGTTGTATATCACGAACCATCAGATTTCAATGTGAATAAAAAAAAAACTGGAATACAGGAAAAAAAAGCAGATGTTGTTGAATGTACATTTTTACCCTGGATTAAATGCAGTAGTCAGTTATAAAAGTGCTATCACTTTGAAGTGATGCAAAGCATTCTCAGTCTGAATAGGAGGTTCATAGGTTCATAGGAGGTTACTGGGCTAACAACCCCGGAGCCCTTACAAGCCTAGCCATGTTACTCCCAAGTTGCACCAATTGCTTTTGGTTAGATGAGCTGCATTTGCAGATAGAGCCTATGATCAACATCAACTACCTCTGTCCATAATGGACATGGGCTTCACCCCTGGAGTGAATATGTGTTCATCCATCCATTTGTCTAGGTTGCATTTAAATAGAGTCAGGGAGAAGCTCTGCTTCATGTGAACTGAGACTTTATTACAGAGGAGTGGCAGTCTCTGTGAGATGTATCTGCCTCTCCAGCATGTTCTGTTTATGTCATAGGCTAGGTTAAGATCTGTAGAGTTTGTGAATCTTGTACCATTTGACTTGCAGATGTGCACAAGCTGTCCTGCAGATCAGGCACAAGTCACCCCTCAGCAGCCTACAGAATACAGAGTACAGTGACAGGGTTTTCAGTCTATCCATGTTTGGATTCCCTGTATGTTCTTGGTGAGAAACCTCTGGGTTCTCTGTAGCTGCTGTAGGTGTTTGGTGAGATACATTCAAAAGAGAACATTGTACTCTATTAATGGTCTGATGAGGGTCAAGTACAGTGGTATTATAACATCCTTAGATTTGGATACGAGACCCTTACTTATGAGATGTACAATGTAGAAGGCTTTCTTCACCACCATGGAAGCTTGGTGGTCAAAGTTCAGGTTGCTATCAACCTGTATTCCGAAATCATGCACCACTGGGTTTGAAATTAGCGGGTGTTGTCAATATTGAAATAAGCAAGGAATTCCACTTTGCCAAAGAGGATAATAATGCATTTTTTTTTTGCATTTAGTTTTAGTTTGTGGCTTTGGGAGCAATTATTTGTCTGCATTAGCCCCTTATGCAATATGTTAACATCATTGGGGGACTCAGTGATTACACCCAATTTGGAATCATCAACAAATTTGGTAAGCCAAAGGCCATCTGCTTTTGCCTGAACTTCTGAGAAACAGATTCCAAACAGTCAAAAGCCCACCATAGATCCTTGAGGTACTTCAGTGGTGACTGGTCTGTTGGTAGAGGTGGAGTCACAAACTTTGACAGTATGTGTCCTATCAGTGAACCAACTGGCTACCCATCAAGTGATGTAAGGTTAATACTCAGCTGAGAGAGTTTTTCAATAATACATGAGTGGCGGATTGTGTCAAAAGTCTTGGCTAGGTCAAGTAGGTGGTATGTACTGTCTTTCCTTCATCCAGGGCTTTGGTGACTTTCTCAAACAAGTCTACCAGTTTTAACAAGCATGATCTGCACTTAACAAAGCCAAACTGTGTTGGGTCTAGAGTTTGAAGGTTGCCTATATCCTTGTTGATAAGGTCCATGATGATTCTTTGCATGGACTTGCAGATGAGGCTGGTTAGACTTGTGGGTCTATTGTTCCCAGGGTCAGTTGATGGTCCTCCTTTGCAAGGGGGTAATGATTGCTGTTCTCCACTCTGCTGGAACAAAATCAGTTCACAGGTTGTGATTAAAGAAGGCACCAAGTGAGTCTGCTAGGTCCTGTTTTAGATTGTTTAGTAAGCAACCTGTAATGTTCCCACTGAAGCCATGTTTTTGACCTTGGAGAGTGCAGATATGACCTATACTCTAGAGATAATAGGCAGTGGACTGATATCAGGTATGCTTTGGGGTATGGCTGTTGGGGGCAGGGGAGTGAAGTTTGCACCTGTCAGCTATCAGGTTGGCCATTTCCCCCAGTATAGTATGAGTGGTAGCATTCACTACCAGTCTGGCACATAGCTGGACACAGTTAAAGAATGCCTTATGATTATCCTTAGCTAGGGATGCTATTTTAGCTTCATGATTAGCTTTAGAGAACTTGACAAGATTTCAGATTTGCTTGTTCAGGCTGTGGAGGGAATTCTTAAGTCTGTTCCTTCTTGTTCTTAGACATCAGTTCCTTCCTCTTGTTATATAACCTGTTTATACTTGAAGTCCACCAGTGTGGCTTGTTTTTTTGGGAAGACCTGGTGTTGATGCGGTCAGGTACTGCCAAGGCTATACAGTTGCTTAAGTGTTTATACAGGGCATTTGCTTATAGGAGCCATTGTTGTCTGTGATGGAGGCCATTGTTACCTGTGATGGAGGCGGGGTCGTTGGAACTTTTTAACTCATCGTTTAGTAGCTGTGGCTAGCTTTGGAAACATGTTTTAGTTATTTTGTTCCTGAAGCGGTATCAGGCCCAATAGTAACATTGTAAGAGGTTGATTTATGGTCTGATCTTACCAGGGATGGCATCACACGGGGGGGGGGGTGCAGTGATCCCCCATGTTGAGTACTATGTATAGGACATTTGAGCCACTTGTGGGGGTGTTAACTATCTGTTCCGGAGCATTTGTACTGACAAAGTCCTGGAACCTCTGGGTGAACATGTTTGTGCTTGTGTATGTTTCCCAGTCGATGGAACCATAGTTGAAATCACCCATGACCAATGTGTTTGGCTATATGGTGAGTGATTCCAGTAAGTCCAGGTATGTGGTGTGCTTTTCGAGGTTCATGGTGAGGTACCTATAGCTAGCTATGATATGATAGGGTATTTTGCCTAAAGTTAATTGGACATGGAGTAGCTTGAGAGAGTCATTCTGTTTGACCAGTCTCAAGGTGTTTTTGGCTTTAATGAAGACAGATATACCTCCACCGTTTTATTCTTTCCTGTTCGGATTGAGGTCTGAATGGGGCATGTCCGGGATGCTCTTCATGGCTTTGAACCAGGTCTCAGTGACTGCACAGATGTCAACATCTTCCAAGGTGATGAGTGCTTCCAGAGAGTGCAGTTTCCTGTTTAGGTTCATAATATTAAGCAGCTGAACCTTGAGTTAATCAAGAGAGGATTTTGTTACATCAGAAGTTTTGCTTTTTAACATTGCCTAAAAAAGGCACTATGGTGGAGGCAAGTGCCTTTGCAGTATCCAAAAGTGTAGGGGAGAAAGGTGAAGACCATCTCTGGCAAAGCGGCATGGTCTGTCTACCATGTCTTCCTAGGCTGACAGATACTGTATCCCCTAGAATAATGCCAGAAGCTAAGCCAATTGTTGAAGTCAATTATTTTTGTTTACATTGTGGCATCATCCTAGGTAAAGGTAGAATGCTGCCTAGGCTTGGTTCCTACCTGCCCGGAACACATAATCTGAGAGTTCAGTCATGTCTCTCTTCATATAGTCCACAGAAATACGTCTCAAGTCATTCACCCTAACATGGACTGTGACAAAGTCTTAATAGTACTTGTTGAGTGACATGAGTGCATGCATGAATTGATGGATTCTGGCACCTGACAGGCAGCTTCCATGACCCTCTCCTTGTCCAGCCTGTTGAGGGAGACAGCTATGTGTCTTACTACGGAGTTGCCTATGACCAAAACATTAGGTTTTGATGTGTTTTGCCTTAGGGACTTATTTGTTGAGACACTGGTGTGAGTGTTATTATGTGTGGTGGCCTCTATTTGCAATGTAGTGTATGTAAGTGGTTCACATTTGGGAGGTCTCCTATCTTTTGATAGTCTTCTAGTGAGTACACCCATATATGCGAGTTTATCTGTCATGCCCTTGTTATGTGTGAGAGGTACAGTGTATGTGCAGACAGCCTATTTGCTATCTGGTTTGTCATTATGTGAGAGTATTGCCTCCAGTTCCATAGTGTAATTACATCTCTCACATAGGGTGTTGGTTTTAGGAGTAAGTGGTTGTCAGTACACATGAAGCAATTGCTACATTGCCTCAGGATGTTCATGTAGACCAGGCTGGCTTGCAAGATAATGGGAAACTGTCTGTCCATTATAACAGGTTATTA